>NW_028160936.1:0-26388 GCF_964263955.1 Coregonus lavaretus | reverse complement strand
AGTAAAATGAGAGATTTACTGGGTAGATCTTGGGTAGTGCGTGTGTGTGTGTGTGTGTGTGTGTGTGTGTGTGTGTGTGAGAGAGGGAGAGGGAGAGGGAGAGAGATTACACAGACCCACAAAGAATTTGAAAACAAATCCAATTTTGTTAAACTCCCATATCTATTGGGTGAAATACCACAGTGTGCAATCACAGCAGCAAGATTTGTGACCTGTTGCCACAAGAAAAGGGCAACCAGTGAAGAATAAACACCTTTGTAAATACAACCCATATTTATGTTTATTTACTTTCCCTTTTGTACTTTAACTATTTGCACATCGGTACAACACTGTATATAGACATAATATGACATTTGAAATATCTTTATTCTTATGGAACTTTTGTGAGTGTAATGTTTACTGTTTTATTTTTTTATTTTATTTTTTCACATTTGATTATTATCTATTTAACTTGGTTTGGCAATGTACATGTGTTTTCCATGCCAATAAAGCCGTTAAATTGAATTGAATTGAATTGAGATGGAGAGGGGAGGGGGAGGGGGGGGGGGGGAATAATGGACTCTCCAGTGGGTTACTTGGACCACAATGCATTTCACCCTTCACTTCCCCCCAGCACACAGCAGCACGTATTTCTCAATTGACAGCAAAAACCTGCTTTTGTTGCAAAGACTTGGACATTTCCTAAAGATAAACTATACAAGTCAGGAGCACAGCAGCCTGTCATGATTGTAGTTAGCATTTCACCTTTCTCTTTAACAGTTATCAGAAAGACCATGTACTGCTTATGGAACTACATACAGTAACACATGACACCACAGAATAGGTCTACAGACAAGGCTAGCCAAACAGGTAACAATGCTATCACATGTCACTTATGAGTATGTCCTGATTGCTTCTCAGAAAGGAACTTAGTATGGAGACATGAAAACAGTCAAGTTATGTCACTCTTTCAAATGACCTTATATTCGAGAAATTCGGAGTCAAACAAAACTATTTACAAATTATTTGACACAGCCAATGGCATGCTAATACTCGAATACTCTAACCTAGCGTGTTAGTATTATTAGTCATGAATTGAGCTTGACATGTTCATCTTAGCAGTTTTTTTCTTCTAAATAAGTGCTTGCCAATCCTCGGGGTTGTCTTGGGTGAGCTACACGCAGCACTCCCCTCACACACACACACACATACACACACACACACACACACACACACACACACACACACACACACACACACACACACACACACACACACACACACACACACACACACGCACACGCACACGCACACACACACGCACACACACACACACACAGCTGTTACTGTAATATCACTCACACAGAATCTCTGTCATGAAACCTGTGTACTCAAAACACTTCTTGATAAGACAGAAAAGGTGAGGGGAGAGGAACAAGTAGAAACAGGCTTGTATCCGGGGCTTTAGTGACGTGTTATACATACACATGAAGAACGACAGGTTTGTGTATAAATCGGAATCTGCTCCTTAATCTGCCTCCAGATGATAAAACGATGTCTCTGTGGCCATCCCTAATCTCCTTTAAGGAGTGTGGAGATTACCACTATCCCCTGAATACCTCTGCAGAGTACATTACATTACGTTGCAATGGAATATGTTACCTTTCCACATGTTCTGATTAGGGACTGATACATTTTGGAATATGATCCAAACCAATGACACATTCAGTTTTTGAGAGACTTCACAGTCAATTGTTGGGAGAAAGTACTTTATGAAGGCATATGCACAATTGACCAACTTCTACGGAAAATAATAGCTAAATGGTTCAGGGTCTTGGGGCCTCCCATTGTTGCACATTTTTGTTTTTGTCTTAGCACTACACAGCTGATTCAAATAATCAACTCTTCATCAAGCTTTGATTATTTGAATCAGCTGTGTCGTGCTAGAGCAAAACCCCAAACGTACACCCCTGGGAGGCCCCGGGACCGAGTTTGGGAAACCCTGGTCTAGTTAATTCCAGGTCTATAGAAACTACAGAGAGAACACACTAATGACAGAATGACCTTATACCAAATTGGCTACTTAAGGTAGGAAATCATACCTCTCTCTCTCTTGCCTTCTGCAAAGACAAAAAAGGGTAAACGAGTGTCAGAACCAGGATGCTGTGTCTAATGATGTGTGAAGAGCATGCTCCGAGCTCTGTGTGTGTGTGTGTGTGTGTGTGTGTGTGTGTGTGTGTGTGTGTGTGTGTGTGTGTGTGTGTGTGTGTGTCTGGATCACACACACCTCGGAGTGTGAGACATCTGCTGTAAATGAATACACCTGGGGCTACACCTCCTCTGATAATCACCTTCTGATCATATATTATCAGTTTTATTTCATTTTATTGATTTATTCTTATTCATTTGTATCCTATCTGATGTGACTTCCTTGTTATGTGTGTTTGTGAAGTGGGTTGTGACAGAGTCATGTGAAATTCGCTGTAAATACAGTTAGAATTTAAATCTACCCTCTGAACTAACTGGGAGAGGAGCTTACATAAAACAGCCTTCTCTTCAGATGGGAATCTTGAGCTGAGGGATTTAACGGATGAGAAATTGATTTAAGTGCAGGAAAAGATTAATGTCTGAAATTTGCCACCAGATGGGTTTTTTCTCATTTTCTCATGGTCTGCTTTGGGTCCCAGTGCCAGTGAAACGTGGAGGAGGAGGAAGACAATGCTGAATCATAAGTGTACTGGATTTTGTGCGCAAAACCCATATTATTAGACTACTGGGCTGCTGTGGGTCCAGGGTAGGATGTTTTATCTCTCCTATAAAACAAAGCAAAACGCTAATAATATCTTTGTCTATTCTAGTAGTGATGTTTCTTTATGGAAGAAACACATTAGCTAATGTTCACAGGCTCTGAGTAAAAGCCGTGTCCGTCAGCCTCAGGGTTTGATGTCAATTCATTTTCAATTAATTGAAGAAAAAATAAACTGTCATCGAAGATAATGGGCAGTTTTCCAGTTCATAGCCGGTGATTCAATGCAATTTGAATTTGATTGTTCTGAGATGGAATTGACCGCAGAACAGGTCATTATGTTATCTATCCAACTTGGGTGAGACAGTGAGGTTTGCCTCCTCTCTCTCTCTCTCTCTCTCTCTCTCTCTCTCTCCTACCATTGCAGCTGACCGTGCAAGAGCAGGCCTGACAAATGAAGCAGATTCTAAGGTTGGAGCAGTGTGTTTCTGCTGTGAGCAGCAGGTCATGCTGGACTCTGTGGCACTGTGCTCTTGTTAGTAATTGGCAGTAACCTCACATGACTCACTGATGGGGTTGGTCAAGTGAAGGTAAATTATGTTGAAAGTAGGATGGAAGTTAGGGAGGGAGGGAGGGTTGGATTGATGGGTGGATGAATGGATGAATGGATGGCTGAATGGATGGATTTTAGCATTAGGGCAGAGCCTAATCCTGATCATGTTGGTTAAGAACATACATCCACATTCACCCACGCTGGGTGCTCCAATGAAAGTAGTCTGATGTGACAGGATCTGCTGTGATGGGTGTGACCTTTCATACGTTAGTCTGACTGAAGCGTCCCATGCTCTGGAGCTGCATGGGGCTGGGGACTGGCTGGAAATTCTAACGCTGTCAGAGCCCTGGCACCAGCCCTGGCACAGCCTGGACCTGGGAGACCAGATGATGGGGTGTCTGTGAGTTGACCCGAGGGCAACAACAGACAGACGGCAGTTCTGCCTCCACTAAAGACCATCATGTCCCCATAGATGCTCCATGCTAGCCTATAGGCATGGAGACTCTCAGAGTGACAACCTCTCAATTTCCCATGTTAAAGGCCCAGTGCAGTCAAAAACATGTTTTTCATGTATTTTATATATATTTCCACACTATAAGGTTGGAATAACACTGTGAAATTGTGAAAATTATGATAGTGCCCTTTACTGTAAGAGCTGTTTGAAAAGGCCGCCTGAAATTTCAGCCTGTTTTGGTGGGATGGAATTTTGGCCTGCCTGGTGACATCACCAGGTGGCAAATAAGTTAATAGACCAATAAGAAAGAGAGTTCCAAACCTCTCTGCCAGTAGCAGCTTGTTTTCAGTTTTCCCCTCCCCAAATTCTTTGTTGAGAAATTGCTCTTTGCTAACAAGCTATATTTGTTGATCTTTTACCATTTTAATTGAGAACTTTTTTTCGAAGTAAGTTACTTAATTGCTACCCAGAAATTATTTGATATTGAGATTAAAACGGCTGCATTGGCGCTTTAACAAACCAGTACCATGGTTTTAGTCTGATCTTTTGATCTGTTTCATTTCCATGCTTATTCTTCTTATACAAGCAGATCATATTTCTGCAATACTTACGTGCATTGTTACCAGATTTCCCGTTTTAGGTTTTACAATCTCAGCTGTGCACTACTATCTCAGTCTTTATGGTATTTTATAACACCCTCATAATCATTGAATATCTTTGAACTCGATACCAATAAAACCATGGGGATAATCTACGGTACTCTACTTGTATTATCCCTATGGTTACGGTACATCCTAAAGCTACAGTAAGAAGTACGGGATCAGGACCAACAAGAGGACAAATGTACCAATAAAAAGACAAGAAGATTAAATTATTGTAATGTCAAGCAGAACCCAAAACTAAAAACGGAACAATTTTTTATTTTTATTTTTTACTATAAATGTTTCAGTGCTTCCACCCCAAAATTGAATAACTCAGTTTATAATGTGTTTATAAAAATGTATTGTAAGGGGTCATATAGCCCTCTGTGAGGATAACTACTGCCTGTTAAAGCTTTCAGAAAAGTGCAATTTCATTTTCAACAGGAACATGAGTGCGAGGGGGGAAATTGTTCATATTTTTAGTCAAGCTCCTTGTCTTCTTAATCAAGCTTTTAGCACGCTCTATTCAAAAGAGAGGCTAATCATAGTATTTCAATACAAATCATAACGATTTTTAATCAGTGTTCATGCTGGGTTGGAACAAAAGCCTGCCCTTTGCAGCCTCTGAGCCTCTGTTATAGAAATGTAGTATAGGCTACATTATTCTTTCAAACCTATCTGACCACTGAATTTAATTCTGTCAATGTGCACTTGCATCTCACACTCCTGTCCACAAACAGTTTAGGCTCTGATTAGGTACAGGAACAATAATCAAATTGAGACCCCTTACCGTCGGTTCCTCTGAGCATCCTTCTTGTCTTTCTTGTTCATCACTGCAGGCACGCAGTTAGTGAGCTCGGTCCAGTCCGCATGCAGACCACAACTCCAGCCAGTAGTAAACCTGGAGAAAAGCCAGGACTCCGCTTTGCCCGGGCGGTGACAGGTACATTTCTTCTGTCCGGGCATACAATCACAGGGCTGCTCGAGGTGAATGTTTCTGACAAGGTGCCGTCCGAAAGTAGTCCCACCGGTCTTCTGGATGTGGAGGAACACTATAACGTCATCTCCTTTGATGTTGAAGTCCACGTGTCGCTCAAGGTCTCCGTCAGTCAAATTTAATTTGGACAGAATTTTTGAGGCACCCTCCTCGTCCAGGCCTTCTTGGTATGCGTAAATGTCGTCCCCCGAGTGATATTGGCGGAATATTCCACTCAACTTTTCCCCAGTTAGGAAGCGACAAGAGTTACTGCCGGTTGGACAAATGTACTGATAGCCTATCATCAAGAAGACCACGGCCAGTATCGGAATCAAAATGAGTTTGTTGGATTTATCCTCCATTGTGGGTGGTGAAATAGTCATGCCATTGATAAATGCGGTAACATAATGTCTCCAGCCACACCAAATGCTCTAACGCCTCGTGCACCCTGCTTCATCGTAGTCTGGATGGTTACAGTTGTCAAACTTGATGTCTCCGTTGGAGCGATGCACAGCTCTCTAGACAGGCAGCCTATTTATTTCCAGCAGCAAAATGTAATTATAAACGATTCCCAACGCTGTGCCAATGTTTCGTCTTCTATTGTCGGAAGCAAGGGAGTCATTTGTGAAATTTGAAAAGGAGACATAGCCTACCCGGGGTAGCCTATCTCACGAGCGCCCAGGCGATTCAGCATCTTCTTCTACAGCGGCTCTGTCCGGGTGCGGCGAGTGCAAGCTCGCATAAATGAATCCCGCTGTCATTAGTAGCATAACCACCAGGCACACACGCACTACCCATGCATCTCTCTATAGCCTACCGGTTCACTGTTAATTTGAAACCTTTGCGTCACCACGACAATGTTTTTAAATAATAATTTTGTGTCGCTAAAGGTCGGCTCTTCAAGTCAGCATCTCGCCAACAATTGTTCATGTGTGCGCACGGCAAGAAATTGAAAGCGGGGGATAGAGAACCCGCTGCATATAAACCAATCATTTATTATCACTTGCTGTAAAATCAACCAATCCATGAACATAGCCTACGTGAAATACCCATTGGCCACCATAACAATATTCGCACTAAAACATTACTTTTTCAGCCAATCCAAACGGGGTAAACATTATAAGGCCTAAATGCCTACACCCGCCAGCCCCATGAATGGAAATCAAATTCCTGTGCGGTCAGCTTGCAAAGGAGTTTCTGATGTCAAACTTCTGGTTTATCAAATTCCTAATAGTAACTACATGACTTTCAAACAAGTTGTATCTCACTGCATTAACAAATGTCGTATGTCTTCTTGGTTTTAAAGTGAGCCCTGTGCGGACCTGAACTGTCTATACTAGGCTATAGCGTTTCAGAACCATGGACAGGTCCAATAGCGACAGACAGGGCCTAGATTATAGTATACAAAGCAAAGCACCTTTGCAACCACTACATCAAATCAAATCAAATCAAATTTTATTGGTCACATGCGCCGAATACAACAGGTGCAGACATTACAGTGAAATGCTTACTTACAGCCCTTAACCAACAGTGCATTTATTTTAAACAAAAAAGTAAGAATAAAACAACAACAAAAAAGTGTTGAGAAAAAAAGAGCAGAAGTAAAAATAAAGTGACAGTAGGGAGGCTATATATACAATAGAATAAAGTGACAGTAGGGAGGCTATATATACAGGGGGGTACCGTTGCATAGTCAATGTGCGGGGGCACCGGCTAGTTGAGGTAGTTGAGGTAATATGTACATGTGGGTAGAGTTAAAGTGACTATGCATAAATACTTAACAGAGTAGCAGCAGCGTAAAAAGTATGGGGTGGGGGGGCAGTGCAAATAGTCCGGGTAGCCATGATTAGCTGTTCAGGAGTCTTATGGCTTGGGGGTAGAAGCTGTTGAGAAGTCTTTTGGACCTAGACTTGGCACTCCGGTACCGCTTGCCGTGCGGTAGCAGAGAGAACAGTCTATGACTAGGGTGACTGGAGTCTTTGACAATTTTGAGGGCCTTCCTCTGACACCGCCTGGTATAGAGGTCCTGGATGGCAGGGAGCTTTGCCCCTGTGATGTACTGGGCCGTACGCACTACCCTCTGTAGTGCCTTGCGGTCAGAGGCCAAGCAGTTGCCATACCAGGCGGTGATGCAACCAGTCAGGATGCTCTCGATGGTGCAGCTGTAGAATTTTTTGAGGATCTGAGGACCCATGCCAAATCTTTTTAGTCTCCTGAGGGGGAATAGGCTTTGTCGTGCCCTCTTCACGACTGTCTTGGTGTGTTTGGACCATGATAGTTCGTTGGTGATGTGGACACCAAGGAACTTGAAGCTCTCAACCTGTTCCACTACAGCCCCGTCGATGAGAATGGGGGCGTGCTCAGTCCTCTTTTTTTTCCTGTAGTCCACAATCATCTCCTTTGTCTTGGTCACGTTGAGGGAGAGGTTGTTGTCCTGGCACCACACGGCCAGATCTCTGACCTCCTCCCTATAGGCTGTCTCATCGTTGTCGGTGATCAGGCCTACCACTGTTGTGTCGTCGGCAAACTTAATGATGGTGTTGGAGTCGTGCCTGGCCATGCAGTCATGGGTGAACAGAGAGTACAGGAGGGGACTGAGCACGCACCCCTGAGGGGCCCCCGTGTTGAGGATCAGTGTGGCAGATGTGTTGTTACCTACCCTTACCACCTGGGGGCGGCCCGTCAGGAAGTCCAGGATCCAGTTGCAGAGGGAGGTGTTTAGTCCCAGGATCCTTAGCTTAGTGATGAGCTTTGAGGGCACTATGGTGTTGAATGCTGAGCTGTAGTCAATGAATAATGAGCTGTAGTCAATGAACTACATTAGTGTCTGTGTGTGTGTGTATGTGTGTGTGTGTGTGTGTGGGTGTGTGCATGCGTGTGTGCCAGCGAGCGCAAGTGGGTGTTCATTTCCTGATGATTTTCATTGCAATGCACCTCCAACATTACAGCCTTTTCCAACATTACACCATAACCTGCATAGCCTACTCTTGCAGGACAGTGTGCATAGCCTACTCTTGCAGGACAGTGTGCTTGTATATAGTAAACTATCATGCTGTTCTCAATCTGCATCATAAGTGCTTCCACTAAGCTTTTTAACAAATACATGTTTCTTAAGCTTTTATACCGATCTCAAGCTTGTGTTGTGATTTGCCTGAAACACCCACCATCAAAGGCTTTTATGACTATGTGGTGAAGCACTTTAGTATTCCATCCTCTTTTTGCCGCGACTGCTCCAGCAAATGACTCCTGCACTGTCCTGTGGTAACATAATCACAGCTTTGATCAGCATCGGAAAATGTGACATTGTGGTTTGTGTCACTGCAGCCAGGAGAACAAAGCCATAAGCTGTGAGTGTTAGAGAAACACATGCCAGGGCTTCAGTGGTGAGAGACTGTGGATGACACAGCAGAAGTTGTGTTGTAGAAAGGGTTGAAGACTACAGCTGTGACCTCTTATAGAGCAGAGATCACCACTGTTAGGGGACCACACGCAGTTTAATGAGTTCAAACATAACACCATAACAAACTATACAGATAAGTTCTCGCCATTTACCTCTCCTCTTTGGTTGAACATTGGCCCACTTGCCAAACTGTTTGATTTTCACATGGACACTTTTGAACAGATGTTTGGGAGTTGGAGCCATTCCCAATGCTACAATCATTGACTACGGCCATAAGATTGAGCTGATGTACATTACTCTATAAGGTTGGGGTCTAATTATTCAATTGAATCCAGTCTAATCAGGAACATAATTAAAAATTCCAGTCCTGGTGACTGTAAGCATCAACATCAGCCATCCCAGCTAACAAATGTTGGTTCTCAGAATCGTTATGGGAACGTTCTGTGCTAGCTGGCTACTCCCTTGGCACCAGTCCCAGTTAGTGAGGTGTGGTAAAGAGTCTTGTAATCCTGTGGCTGTGATGTTTGTAGGGCCTAAGACTCAGACAAGCAGGCAGCGGTATGAGGAACAACCCCTCAGAGTGCAGACTCAGCACAACACCTCCCCGCTGATATACAGCCCCAACGGGCACAGGCGACTACAGGAAATTAGAATAGGGTTTGTATTTTATATATATATATATATATATATATATATATATATATATATATATATATATATATACAGTAGCAGTCAAAAGTTTGGACACACCTACTCATTCAAGGGTTTTTCTTTATTTTTACTCTTTTCTACATTGTAGAATAATAGTGAAGACATCAAAACTATACCATAACACATATGGAATGATGTAGTAACCAAAAAACGGTTAATATATTTTAGATTTGAAATTCTTCAAAGTAGCCACTCTTTGCCTTGATGACAGCTTTGCACACTCTTGGCATTCTCTCAACCAGCTTCATGAGGAATGCTTTTCCAACAGTCTTGAAGGAGTTCCCACATGTGCTGAGCACGTGTTGGCTGGTCATCCCAAACCATCTCAATTGGGTTGAGGTCGGTTGATTGTGGAGGTCAGGTCATCTGATGCAGCACTCCATCACTCTCCTTGGTAAAATAGCCCTTACACAGCCTGGAGGTGTGTTGTGGATCATTGTCCTGTTGAAAAACAAATTATAATCCCACTAAGCGCAAACCAGATGGGATGGCGTATCGCTGCAGAATGCTGTGGTAGCCATGCTGGTTAAGTGTGCCTTGAATTCTAAATAAATTACAGACAGTGTCACCAGCAAAGCACCCCCACACCATCACACCTCCTCCTCCATGCTTCACGGTGGGAACCACACAAGTGGAGATCATCCGTTCACCTACTCTGCGTCTCACAAAGACATGGTGGTTGGAACCAAAAATCTCAAATTTGGACTCATCAGACCAAAGGACAGATTTCCACCGGTCTAATGTCAATTGCTTGTGTTTCTTTGTCCAAGCAAGTCTCTTCTTCTTATTGGTGTCCTTTAGTAGTGGTTTCTTTTCAGCAAATCGACCATGAAGACCTGATTCACATAGTCTCCTCTGAACAGTTTATGTTGAGATGTGTCTGTTACTTGAACTCCGTGAAGCATTTATTTGGGCTGCAATCTGAGGTGCAGTTAACTCTAATGAACTTATCCTCTGCAGCAGATGTAACTCTGGGTCTTCCTTTCCTGTGGTGGTCCTCATGAGAGCCAGTTTCATCACAGCGCTTGATGGTTTTTGCGACTGCACTTGAATAAACTTTGAAAGTTCTTGTAATTTTCCGGATTGACTGACCTTCATGTCTTAATGTAATGATGGACTGTCGTTTCTCTTTGCTTATTTGAGCTGTTCTTGCCATAATATGGACTTGTTCTTTTACCAAATAGGGCAATCTTCTGTATACCACCCCTACCTTGTCACAACACAACTGATTGGCTCAAACGCATTAAGAAGGAAAGAAATTCCACAAATTAACTTTTAAGAAGGCACACCTGTTAATTGAAATGCATTCCAGGTGACTACCTCATGAAGCTGGTTGAGAGAATGCCAAGAGTGTGCAAAGCTGTCATCAAGGCAAAGGGTGGCTACTTTGAAGAATCTCAAATCTAAAATATATTTTGATTTGTTTAACACTTTTTTGGTTACTACATCATTCCATATGTGTTATTTCATAGTTTTGATGTCTTCACTATTATTCTACAATGTAGAAAATAATAGTATGTGTGTCCAAACTTTTGACTGGTACTGTATAGATATATATTTTTAACACTCCCTGGAATCCTGAGATGTGAGGACAGATCATGTGACTGTTTTCATTCATGCTCTGTGTATGTGTTTTATTTCTGTCCTAGAACTGGATCACATTGAGGGGGTACATCACATGTCCTCTCAGTTTCAATAGTTATGAGTACTTCTGGTTGAAGAGATCCAAGAGAAATCCTCATTGGAGAGCTGAGATGGCCCTCCAGGAAGTGACATCTAACTCCATAGGTGCATGAATCACACACTGTGCCATTCGCCTTGGCTGCATATAACTGACTGTGTGTGTGTGTGTGTGTGTGCATTCGTGAGTGTGTCTAGCACATAAATGAGTTAGATAGAAGCCCTTTGCTTCTGTAAAGACCCACAGCCCTGTGGAGCTCCAGTGCCAAGCTTCCGCCCCCCACTGTCCCCCATGGTCCAACCACACAATGGTAAAGCTCCCATGTCTTCCTCTTGGGCATGTATAAAAGCCTTCTCGCTCATGCTCTGCCCACCAAGGTTACTATGGCAGTTATGATTGCTCTGTGCGCCAGGAGGGCCATTAGCCACTCTCCTGTCTCCGTGACTTGTAAGGAAATTGGGGTTGTTGGAATCTGACAGGAGTCTGTCACCTCAGCCTACCAGTGAGAGGAAGTACTCACCCCTGCCACATCCCGGACTGAGGCCACTCTACCTCTCTGCAGGGGCATAATCACATGTGAAAAGGCCCACAAGTAATTGTTGTCCTACTTGTCTATTTAAAGCTAGAATTAAACTAGTTGAAACGCATGTACTGGCAGCTTTGATACACTGTATGGCGCAATCCATGGACTAACAAGTATCAGAATCCTTCCTGTGAATTAATGCATCCATGTTTTTTTAACCTCCAAATATGATAATTATAAGTGCTGCTGTGTGAGATAGAGAGGTTAGATGTGTCATCAAGTGTTTCTGACAGTATTTTAGCTCCCTCTATGTCTCCTGCTGTTGATATCACAGGAGCGTTCCAGTCCTCTCTGCAGACAGACTCTGGGCAGAGGGGAAATGATCCATTGTAGTAAGGGCCATTGTAGTAATTCCTTGACCGTGTGGTGCTGTTACATTGATTGAGTTACGGACATAGTTGAAGGAGATAATGTAAGATTTCAAGAAGAAAATAAAGACAAAGTGTGAAAAGAACTCAACCACATACAAGTTCTTTTGATCATATTCTTTAGAATTGTTGTTGAATAGATTTTCAGCCATGTACTGTATATTACTGTATATGTCACATTTCAAAGGATCCATTTAAAGTGGATCAAAAGTGTGAAGCTGTGAGAGTGAATTCTCAGGTGTCCTTTTGCCTTGGCCCTGATATAATTCTTTGAAAGATATGCCAGTGTTCATTATAAATCGCGTTATAGTTGTGTAATGATGGATGCATTGAAAAGAAGGTCTCATGTGAAGCCATAGATGACTCCATAATGGGTGAAATGGGATACATAACAGTATTTTGGATTAGCATAGGATTCCGATAGATGTATATAGCAGACCTGGGTTTAAATACTATTTAAATTCTTTCAAATATGAGCGTTTGCTTGAGTCTGTCTGAATGGGTGGGTTTGCAGTTTTGGCAAGTTCTTTCATGCACAGATAAAGTCTTTGAAATTATTTGAAATAGTATTTGAACCCAGGTCTGGTATATAGGATGGATGCATAGACAGGTTGGTTGTTTAGCAACAAAACCGAGGCTTGCGCAACTATGGGGAAAAACAGACAGGGTTGGCTTAGATTGTTGACAACATGTAAACTGTATTTTGTCTACAATGTTTATTGAGAGCATAAATAAATTAACACAATGAGCACTTGTTGTCTCTCAAATACATTGTTACAGTTGTTGGTTAGCTAGCTAACACATTTTTGCCATATTAGCATTGACATGAAATCAGTCAAAACACCTCAAAACAAGACATCGTAAGTGGCTGAAACGAGCCACTTACGATTCCCCGCATGGCAGTTTCTTGTCATGCTTGCTAGCAATCAGCTAGCAATCAGCTTACCCATCTATAGGGAAGGATATTCATTGGATGCAGAATAGGATAGAGACTACACTCACTGGCGTTTCTTGGTAATGGTAGGGCTAAATACCTTGATCTGTGTGTGTGTGTGTGTGTGTGTGTGTGTGTGTGTGTGTGTGTGTGTGTGTGTGTGTGTGTGTGTGTGTGTGTGTGTGTGTGTGTGTGTGTGTGTGTGTATGTGTGTGTGTGTGTGTGTGTGTGCGTGCTGGCGTGCTGAGTTAACCCAGGGTGCCGCCTGAGTCAAGTAGGAAGTGGGAGCTGTGCCACACAGACCCTGGCACCAGAATAGCCCTCACCAGCCAATGTGTTACTCCACCACTAAAGACTAGGGCCGACATTCAATCATCCCATAGCGCTTCAAATCTCACAGAAAGTCAACAATATTTATATATGTTGTTAAAGTCATATCCCAACTACAGTATATATAAAAACAAAATGTGTATTTGTCTAAAAGGATTTTCTGTTAATACAGCTGTTATTACTGTTGTTTTCCCCAAAGCGGTATGTGTAATAATGTCAATGCATTAGGGTGGAATTCATGCAGTAATATGTGTGGGTATTCAGGACTTTAACAAGCAACTTGGGGAAGAAAACAAGGTGAACACAGCCTGTGGATCTGGTCTGAATCACAGAAAGTCATTATCTACTGAAAACACCTTCCCTAGAGGAGGAGCAAGGAAGCTTCAAACGGATATCTTAATATTGGAATGCAGTCACATTGCACAAAAATAGGAGAATTGCACAGGGAAATCTTTGAAAGCTTGTTATGCCTGGGCTGCTTAGGTAAGTGCATTGGACAACTGTACATCAAAGCCTCAAAATATTCAGTGAGCAGAGCAGAAATGGTAAGAAAAATATACAAATGGATTAGTCATCTCCCTCCGGCCATAAATATAGTGAATCTCATCTTGGCACATTCCATAAGGCAGCCAACAGTACATTCCCTGAGTGACATGTTCCACAGCGACATGGGGTGCATCCCAAATAGCACCCTATTCCCTATATAGTGCACTACTTTTGAGCAGGGCCCATAGGGTTCTGGTTAAAAGTAGTGCACTTTTAGGGAATATGGTGCCATTTGGGATGCACAATGGTGAGAGCTGACAGAAATAGAAAATAGAGTATGTTGTGTCCCCAACACCCCTTAGTAGGCTAGATTGTAGGTTAAGCAGAAACAAAACTTCAAAAAAAAAATTTGTTGACCTTTAAATGATTCATGAAACCAATTATATTAACATAAAGGAGCACATTGTAATGATTATTTCAACAAGCAGCAGTTGGAACGATGAATGAATGATGCAGCTAGTGCTCTATTTTTCAAGAACAGTGGTTGAATATCTAGAGAGGTCTTAAAACATGACTGCTTCAAAAGGACACCTGAAGTAGATGTAGGATACGTCCCAAATGGCACCCTATTCCCTATGTAATGCACTTATTTTGAAAAGTAGTGCACTATATAGGGCATGGGGTGCCATTTGGGATACAACAGTATACTAACCGTGTTCAGGTATATGTCTGTTATTATGCTTTCGATTGTAGGTGCATTATAGAACTGTCTGTTAATTTATTGAGACAGCTACGAGTTCAGATGAGTCATGAAGATCAGTTAAATCTCATCCGGCCCGAATGTGTGGACAGTTTCAAATCAATTTGTATTACAGTAGTATCTGAAATGGCTGGAGCAGCATTAATATGCTATGTAAGAAGATTGTTCTGTGATGATGACCTTTCCCTAAGCACTAAGCCTTGGAAGATAATGTTTGATAAAAAAAAAAGAGAATGTGTGGAGAAAGCTTAATATGTGAACTCCAAATAGGCCAGAGGACAGGTTTTTGCTATCTCCATGATCACAGAGCTACCAGCCCATTTGGCATTTAAACACATGTCTGAGATAACATCCTCTTCTCTTCTTTTATGTTTTCCACTGGCCTCTAGAGAAAATCTCTGAGCCTTTCTAAATGTCAAGTTAAGTGCTTTTCTTGTCCTGGTTTGACAGGAATGAGATCCCTTCTCTGAATTGGGAGAGAATCAGGCTGGAGAGTTGCCAGGGACTATGGCGGATATCGCCCTTTCAAATCTACACCCTTTTTTGTCTTTCAACCTATCAAATGAAGATAGCAACTGATAATCTCTACCTGCACACTGAGATAGAGAACTCAAGTATTTCCATTGAATAGAAAGTGGAGCCATAGGATAACTATTTTTTTTACTAACATTCCTAACTAGGTACATTGATATACAGTATGATCTATGTTAATATATGGCGATGTCCACTGCCCATCTCCCTATTGCATAGCAACAGCCAGTACTCAAACACTTCCCCTCCTGCCATGCTGGGCTCACTGCAGTTGGGTGATCTCTCTACCTGCAACACCAGGTTGATGCTGTACAGACTTTACACAGTGAGTTACATTGAGAGACTGAAAGTCTGAAAGCATTGCATCACATAAGTCAAGAAGACACCCAAACACGCTCAGCGGTTTGATGGCTCTTTAATGTTTTATTGATTAAAAGCTGTATAACTGAATATTCCGGGAAGACAAGCAGGGAGGAGCCATTTAGAAATAACTACTGCTTTTAAAAGACGTGTTATAATGAGATGATTACTTTTTGTGTGCTGGAGCCGGGCCAAAGGGAGAGAAACACAGCTTTATGTGATGTCACATGACATAAAGCACAGGGACCTAACGTCGTTAAGAAGACGTGCCCCAGCCTAGATTTACAACTACTGCATACAGGGCAGTAAACAGCAACCTTGAGATGCTTATTGCACTGATGTAAAAATAACCATCATCAGAACCGGTGAGTGCTCCTCACTAACATACAAATGATACTATTCAGTGTTGCATGTAGCACTATCTTGGAAGATGGTGAGAAGTTCTCATGTCTCACAGTTCCTCCATGAGTGTTGGAGCCCACCTACACTCTTTCTTCATAAAAAAAAAATATATATATATATTTCACCTTTATTTAACCAGGTAAGCCAGTTGAGAACAAGTTTTCATTTACAACTGCGACCTGGCCAAGATAAAGCAAAGCAGTGCGATAAAAACAACAGCACAGAGTTAGATATGGGGTAAAACAAAACATAAAGTCAAAAATACAACAGAAAATATAAATTATATATACAGTATGTGCAAATGTAGCAAGTTATGGAGGTAAGGCAATAAATAGGCCACAGTGCAAAATAATTACAATTAGTATTAACACTGGAATGATAGATGTGCAAGAGATGATGTGCAAATAGAGATACTGGGGTGCAAATGAGCAAAATAAATAACAATATGGGGATGAGGTAGTTGGGTGGTGTCACGCCCTGGCTCTGGGGACTTTTATATGTTGAGCCAGGGTGTTAGTTTCTATGTGTTAGTTTCTAGGTGTTAGGTTCTATGTTTCGTTTTCTATGTTCTTGTTCTAGTTTATGTGTTTCTATGTTGGCCGGGGTGGTTCCCAATTAGAGACAGCTGTGGCTCGTTGTCTCTGATTGGGAACCATACTTAGGCAGCCTGTTGTGCACTTGTCTTTTGTGGGATCTTGTTCCGTGTAGGTTTGTGTTTATGACCGAGGACTTCACGTTTCGTTTTTTTATTTTTTTATTGTTATAGTACTCAATAAAAGATGTACGCATTTCACGCTGCGCCTTGGTCCACTCATTTCGACGATCGTGACAGAAGATCCCACCAAAACAGGACCAAGCAGCGTTTCCAGGAGCAAACGCCGGAGGTAACGTTGGTAGATGTCCTCCTCGGTTGGGGGAGGATAACGGAGGAGGAGGTCGTCCGTTACCGGAGGGCGTTGAAGGGGGAGACCCAGGCAGGAGAGGAGAAGCGGCGCCAACCGGGCCGTCGTCGGACAGGCGAGAGGCAACCCCAAGACATTTTTTTTGGGGGGGCACACGGCATGGACGACGGGGCTGCTGGAGGCAGCTACAGGGCGAGATTGTGGACTAGGAGAGAAGGCCACCAGGTTATGGGGGCCATTGGTCATTAGAGGGAAGGAGAGTGTAGAGGCATGGCGAGAGGTACTGGGGTGTGTTACCAGTCCGGTCCGGCCCGTTCCTGATCCCCGCACAAGGCCAGTGGTGTGTGTTCACAGTACGGTCCGGCCTGTTCCTGTCCCTCGCACCAAGCCTGTGGTGCGCGTCGCCAGCCCGGCCCGGCCTGTTCCTGCCCCTCGCACCAAGCCTGGGGTGCGCGTCGCCAGCCCGGCCCGGCCTGTTCCTGCCCCTCGCACCAAGCCTGTGGTGCGCGTCGCCAGCCCGGCCCGGCCTGTTCCTGCCCCTCGCACCAAGCCTGTGGTGCGCGTCGCCTGCCCGGCCCGGCCTGTTCCTGCCCCTCGCACCAAGCCTGTGGTGCGCGTCGCCGGCCCGGCCTGTTCCTGTCCCTCGACCAAGCCTGTGGTGCGCGTCGCCAGCCCGGTCCGGCCTGCTCCTGCTCCCCGCACCAAGCCAGTGGTGCGCGTCGCCAGCCCGGTCCGGCCTGTTCCTGCTCCCCGCACCAAGCCAGTGGTGCGCGTCGGTAGCCCGGTCCGGCCTGTTCCTGCTCCCCGCACCAAGCCAGTGGTGCGCGTCGTCAGCCCGGTCCGGCCCGTTCCTGCTCCCCGCACCAAGCCAGTGGTGCGCGTCGCCAGCCCGGTCCGGCCCGTTCCTGCTCCCCGCACCAAGCCAGTGGTGTGCGTCGTCAGCCCGGTCCGGCCCGTTCCTGCTCCCCGCACCAAGCCAGTGGTGCGCGTCGTCAGCCCGGTCCGGCCCATTCCTGCTCCCCGCACCAAGCCTGTGGTGCGCGTCGTCAGTCCGGCACAGCCCGTGCCTGTTTCACCGGTGCCTGGTCAGGTACCGGTCAGCTGCTCCACACCGGAGCCTAAGCAATCCGCTCCACCGATGTCCAGTCCAACTCCAGCCAGCGGGACCAGACCAGGGGCGCTACGGGGGGTTAGTTAGAGGGTGGTGGTCACGCCCAGAGCCAGATCCGCCTCCGAGGCGGAATGCCCACCCGGCCCCTCCCCTGTTGGGTTTAGTTGGCGCGGTCGCAGTCCGCGCCTTTGGTGGGGGGTACTGTCACGCCCTGGCTCTGGGGACTTTTATATGTTGAGCCAGGGTGTTAGTTTCTATGTGTTAGTTTCTGGGTGTTAGGTTCTATGTTTCGTTTTCTATGTTCTTGTTCTAGTTTATGTGTTTCTATGTTGGCCGGGGTGGTTCCCAATTAGAGACAGCTGTGGCTCGTTGTCTCTGATTGGGAACCATACTTAGGCAGCCTGTTGTGCACTTGTCTTTTGTGGGATCTTGTTCCGTGTAGGTTTGTGTTTATGACCGAGGACTTCACGTTTCATTTTGTTGTTTTGTTATTGTTATAGTACTCAATAAAAGATGTACGCATTTCACGCTGCGCCTTGGTCCACTCATTACGACGATCGTGACAGGTGGGCTAATTTCAGATGGGCTGTGTACAGGTGCAGTGATCGGTAAGGTGCTCTGACAACTGATGCTTAAAGTTAGTGAGGGAGATAAGAGTATCCAGCTTCAGAAATGTTTGCAGTTCGTTCCAGTTATTGGCAGCAGAGAACTGGAAGGAATGGCGGCCAAAGGAGGTGTTGGCTTTGGGGATGACCAGTGAGATATACCTGCTGGAGCACATACTACGGGTGGGTGTTGCTATGGTGACCAATGAGCTAAGATAAGGCAGGGATTTGCCTAGCAGTGATTTATAGATGGCCTGGAGCCAGTGGGTTTGGCGACGAATATGTAGTGAGGACCAGCCAACAAGAGCGTACAGGTCACAGTGGTGGGTAGTATATGGGGCTTTGGTGACAAAACGGATGGCACTGTGATAGACTACATCCAATTTGCTGAGTAGAGTATTGGAGGCTATTTTGTAAATGACATCGCCGAAGTCAAGGATCGGTAGGATAGTCAGTTTTACGAGGGCATGTTTGGCAGCATGAGTGAAGGAGGCTTTGTTGCGAAATAGGAAGCCGATTCTGGATTTAACTTTGGATTGGAGATGCTTAATGTGAGTCTGGAAGGAGAGTTTACAGTCTAACCAGACACCTAGGTATTTGTAGTTGTCCACATACTCTAGGTCAGACCCTTCGAGAGTAGTGATTCTAGTAGGGTGGGCGGGTGCCAGCAGCGTTCGATTGAAGAGCATGCATTTAGTTTTACTAGTGTTTAAGAGCAGTTGGAGGCTACGGAAGGAGTGTTGTATGGCATTGAAGCTTGTTTGGAGGTTTGTTAACACAGTGTCCAATGAAGGGCCAGATGTATACAAAATGGTGTCGTCTGCGTAGAGGTGGATGTGAGAATCACCAGCAGCAAGAGCGACATCATTGATATACACAGAGAAAAGAGTCGGCCCAAAAATTTAACCCTGTGGCACCCCCATAGGGACTACCATAGGTCCAGACAACAGGCCCTCCGATTTGACACATTGAACTCTATCTGAGAAGTAGTTGGTGAACCAGGCGAGGCAGTCATTTGAGAAACCAAGGCTATTTAGTCTGCCAATAAGAATGCGGTGGTTGACAGAGTCGAAAGCCTTGGCCAGGTCGATGAAGACGGCTGCACAGTACTGTCTATTATCGATCGCGGTTATAATATCGTTTAGGACCTTGAGCGTGGCTGAGGTGCATCCATGACCAGCTCGGAAACCGGATTGCATAGCGGTGACTCTTATGAACTATCTTCCCTTCCTTATCGCTGACCAGCGTTGGGCCAGTAACCGAAAAGTTGCTAGTTCACTGGTTCGAATCCCCGAGCCGACTAGTTGAAAAACAATCAGTCAATTTGTCCTTGAGCAAGGCACTTAACCCTAATTTCTCCAGGGTCGCGGTCAATAATGGCTGATCCCTGGCCATGACCCCCACTCTCCGAGGGTTTCTCAGGGGGAGCGGTATATGTACAAAACACATTTACAATTCCCACCACACACTTATACAGGTTACACACTTGTACATGTGTAAAACAGGACAAATATAAGCACCCCCTATTTGACCTTTTGTTTGATGACCAGTGATATAGAACCAGGTTGGAGATGAGAGAAAACATCAAGACCTTTCACCTTCCAGGAAAGGATAGAAGAAGAAACAGCCATTTTAGTGCTCAGTCCTAGTCCACATGCAGCATACAGGTACCTCTCCCTGCCTCTTACCTCTTATTACCCTTGAGACTCTTGGTAACCTCTCTATTTCTATCTCCTTCTCTCTCACACTCTTAGAGCCTTCTCCGGCCTAGCTCCAGGAACGAATCACGTACAACCTGTGTACACAGAGTCCTCGGTTCCCAGTGAACTTAGCAACGCGTGTTTGTGGGTAGACAATAAAAGGATCCGTGGGTTGCCTCTGTCCTCGTCGCTGTTTCCTTTCATGTTCTCTTCCTACGAGGTCGAGTCACCTCACTACACTGTATCTAAACCCTCCTCGGCTCGCCTGTCAAAAATAGACAACAAAGTGGCTTGGATGAAAGGAAAAGGACCATTTCTATAGAATGTTCAGCTCTGAGATACTGAACAATTGTTATACTGCATTCACTAGGCTCGAGATATCGAGAAAAGTGGAGGATAAGATGCATAGCGATGACAGTGCAGTACTCGATTGTCTTGCACTTTCCCTTGTCACTCAGCTTGATAGTTGCTGAAGTGGCTCTGATGGTTTCACCTTCCAAAGAGCTCCAGACATCACCAATATCGACCTTTGGAGTAAGCATCTAATGGGCCTGTGGTCAGGCGCCTTTGGGTGAAACTTGGACCTCTACGCATCATCTTCAACATGTTGTCCTTTTGCTGAACTGTGGAATGCTTCATTAGGATGCCACACCACACCAGTATGGGCTTCCTGCCTGCTCCTGGACAAGCCCCTGAGAGAAAAGTCTCTCTGTCTGTCTGCCCGGGGCTATCCTGTCTGTCTGTCTGTCTGCCTGTCTGTCTTCAGCACTGTCGAGGGGAATTAAATCCTCTATTTATCAGGACCTCTATCTGCTGCTAGTGGTGCAAACTGGGGACTGACCAGGGAAATATGCCAGGAGCCACTGCTCAAATAGCGTCTACTGTCAGTCTACCGCAGCAGTGGCACTCCAACAGCAGGTTCAGCACTAGATGTTATCTCTCTTCCTTCTTTAAGCTGATGTGATATGAAAGGCACTCTTAAGATGGAAAGGACGAGTTTTAGGATAATCCTACTACCTAAACTCCCTTGTTAAATGCACAATGTGTTTGTGTGTGTGTGTGTGTGTGTGTGTGTGTGTGTGTGTGTGTGTGTGTGTGTGTGTGTGCCTGCGTGCATGCCTTAGTGTGCTGACTGGCACCGATTCACCCCACAGTGTCTTTCTGTCTCTTTTAACAAGGAGGTGCTGTGTTCTCTCCCTGCCCCCACAGCTGTTTGGCCTGACTGCCCTCAACTAAAACAGCTGACATGTTTCCCCTTGATAATAGTGAGTTAGATGTCCTATTGTCTGTGTCATGCTAATAATAGTGTGTAGAGAATTGGTGGGTCATTGACAGTGCACTCATGTAAATAATCTCAATATGGTCTTATTTTATTATGACACATCTAGACTGTGATTCCAAAGGACCAAATGAACTAGAATTTGTCTTACAAAATTGATAAAAGTATTATAATATAATAAAATCAATGGGGATACATTTTGCCAGAAATACTCGGCTTAATGGACCAAACAGTAACTATACAGCCTTACCTTGAAAATGCCTCGTGCAAGTGATGCATAATCATAAAACATTAAAAATAAATCGATTTACTACTGACATCTTCTGGTAGAACAAGCCACACATCTCTGTGGGTAAATTCATAATCTACACCACAAGGGGGAGTCCTTAAAACACTAAAAACTGTTCACGAACGAACACAACCTTGAGCGCAGCAGCCTGTCCTTTGCGCCGTTGTTTTTCTTGCCTATAAAAACAACGACTGTGGCTAAAAAGTAACGGCCAACAGCCAACAAAATGTTAAAAGCACTGTGGCTCTAAATATGCATATGGTGCATGCAATTGCGTATTCAGGGGGATATTAGACTAACACCCACATTTTTTAATCCCCCCTTTCCTAAATCTCAGCAGTTTGAGTTCCCTAATTCCCTTCCCCCTCTTTTGAGAGGGGAACACGATGAGCAGAGTCTTTGGAATGTGTGCAGCAGCTGCTACGTCATCGCGGTCTCTCCAGTTTCACTCCATCAGTAGAAATCGCAAAGCTTGAGTCTCCTGGAAAAACCGTTTTTATGGACTTTAAAAACGTTGCGGACGGTACGTTTGACTTCTAACTAAAACTTAGAATTTGATCAGAATGTTATTGATTTTATGAGATAAACTCAAAAGGCACATGCAAATGAAGTCCATGTTCAACAAGTTCGTTTGCGGCTAAATTAAATATCCGTTAAACAATTAGCTAGCTAACTTATCTAGCTAACTAGCTGACAGTAGAAGTACTTACGGACTGAACTCAACTCCATTTTGGAAAATACAGATGTGTTGGCTAGTTAATTTACCGGTTGCTATTTTGCTAATGTTTACAAAAGAAACGTTACTTAGCTAGCTAAAGAACAACAACGCTAGTAACTATTATAGCTTAGTTACATTTATTGCTAGGTAACTAACTAATCATTTTATGTTGCTGAAATTAGCTAACTGTATCCGTGGAACTGAAGTCCAAGCCATGGACAACAACATGCTGAGTTTTCAAAATCCAAAAACGATTTCTCCACATGCGTTCTGTTCTTTTGTTGGGCTCAACTTGTCCCAACTTGAGCTGTTGAAGCACAGTGCCCGTAATTTGAGAGGGGCAGCCAGTAGTGGGTGATGCAGAAATCTAGCTTCCAAAGAAGTTAGCTACCAATCAATCAATCATATTTATTTTGTTATTTTCTTTGACAATACATTAGTCTACATTTGATCTGGGGGGGAAATACACATATCAGATCCGTGACTTCACAAAAACATTAAAAACATCCAGTTCGCGAGGATGCTGTTGATGCTGCAGTCGCGTGCATTATGGAATCATTTAGGATTGTTTAGGTGCAATATTTTGATAACATGTGTCTCCCCAGGGAGCCCGTAAAGTGGGACGCGCCGGTCTGTCTCCATGGTGATCGAGAGGACGCCATGCCTCGGTGTCGCGGCGTACAGCTGAAGGGGGCGTGCACCAATAGGAAACGACTACTCGTTCTCTGTGTTCAATCTCATAAAGGATGGTAAGGACATCACGGCGTCGACTCGACATCAGTAGAATTGGGTAGATTACCGTCGAATACGTATGTAATGCTGAGCCTTGTTGTGTCATCATACGGTTCATTCATGTTCTAAGTGGTGGAATCCTTGCTTTTTTTCTTCCATATTCTCCAATCTGTGTTCATGCTCTTGTTATATTGCTATGATACTTGCAGAAGGTTTGTTTCTCCCTGACCTTGATTGAGATGCTGCTTTTCTAATCTATAGCACACAATAATCTCTTCATTGTTGTCTGTCACAAAGAAAATAATAACCAAGTATAAATGTCTTGTCTTTTTCAGCCATTTTACAATAACGTCTATTACCCGTACCAGCCAGAGACCCAAGGGACACACTCATCAGCTGGGATCCCCTCCCTCCTAAACTCCCCCCTGAGCCAGCCCTCCTCCAGCAGCCGGTGTCCTCCAGCACCACCACCAGCCATGTCTGCCTCCACATCCACCACCATCCCGCCCTTCAAATTCCGGCCGCGGCGCGAGAGCGTAGACTGGCGCCGGATCAGCGTGGTGGACGTGGACCTGGTGGCCAGCGAGCTGGACTTCCAGACCCTGCAGGAGCACATCACAGGGGTGACCTTCTGCAACGTGGAGGGAGAGCGTTGTGTCCGCTGCCAGAGCCCCGTGGACCCGGCGCTGCTCAAGCTCTTCCGCCTGGCCCAGCTGACAGTGGAGTACCTGCTGCACTCCCAGGAGTACCTGACCCTGAGCCTGGGGGCGGCCGAGGAAAGGCTGCAGACCCAGGCCCGCGAGCACCAGCAGCTCCTGGCCCAGCAGCAGAAGCAGGCGGACCAGGCCAAGGCACTGAAGACGGAGCTGAAACAGAGGAAGAAAATCATTGCCCTCAACCAGCAGGCTATGATCAACATGACCAATTGCCATAAGGTACTGAACACCTCCTCACACTGCATGCTTCTTCTCAGTGTCGGTTTCCATTTGCATTGTACAACAGTCAGTCCCCCCACCCCCCTTCCTCCTGGGTCCCCCTCTTAGCCATTGTTCCCCAGGTGGTATTCAGAGCTGCTTTAGCTTTGTTCAATTGTCATTGTCAGAAAAGTGAGAATGCTAACAGGAGGTAATCTTTGTACATATCTACCTCAATTACCTCGTATCCCTGCACATCAATTCGGTACTGGTACCCCATGTATAAAGCCAAGTTATCGTTACTCATTGTGTATTTATTCCTTTAAAACATTTTCTCTGCATTGTTGGGAAGGGCCCATAAGTAAGCATTTCAGTTAGTCTGTTAGTCTACCTATTGTTTATGAAGCATGTGACAAACACAATTTAATTGGATTTGGTTAAAATTAATTATTACATTTAAATCAGATACATAGTATTGGAAATAGGTTCACCTCGTACTGTAGCTGTAATGTGGCCACTTTATAAGGATTGGTATACGTAGTCATTATCAGCCTTGTTTTGGGACCTAAACAATAGGATTGTGCTCTGAGCAGATGGCGTCAGCTGGTGATAATTAGACCTACTTCTTTTAATCCACTTACAAAAGGGTGGCAAGAGCCGTAACCAAAATGACTGAACCACACCCCCCACACCCTCATTCATGTTTCCATAATGACATTGGTCTCGTGTCAACAGGACGTTTTGATGTTCTTCTATTTTCTGCTCCAGAATTACCTTTGTTTCCACATTGAATGTATGCATTTATTGTACAGATGTAGAATAGAAGGATATATCCTTATATTTTTTAATGGCATTGCTGTTGACCAGGGCCCAGCTGTTGCCAAGGCAACACCTAGTGTTTCATATGACTGGGCATTGTTGCTAGGTGAGAGTGCCCTCCCCGGCTAACAGGCGTGTTGATAACCGAGGCGTCAATTATTGATGGACCACCATGCATCTAAAAATAGACCTAGATGTGTTGATTGTTTCACACAGGTACTCAAATGTTTTGCATCAAGCTACATTTACAGATACAGAGTGTATCTGATACACAGTATCTAGCCTAATTGTCTGTAAAGCACAGAAATGTTGCCTAAAAGTACTTTTATCATTCAAGAAACTTACTGCCTATTTCAGCCTGTGTTGTTAATGCAATCTAGAAAATGAAAGTTTTAGTCAGCTTTTATTTTTACTGTCTCACACATCAAGACACAGCAAACGGATGCCAACAGATACACAACTGCCTTGATTCTATCAATGACCAGACCTAATTCAATTTCACTAGCGATTTCCAAAGTTATTCCAGAGCAGCAATGCAATTACACAACACAACAACAAGGGTCTCTGTTGTAGGAACCACCACTTCCCCTGCAGCATAGTAGAGCACCAGCACGCGGTGCAACAAGGTATCGGTAGCAGTGCGGTTAAATTTGAATGAAGGCACAGATGCAGGCTGTGTTGGTGTCGGGCGTTAAATGTGGCGTGTGATGTGGTTGCTCCAGCATTTAATCTGCCCTGTCTGTCACTCCCCCTGTGAGCTGGAGCGATGTGACGCCAGGCATACGGGGTGTATCATGTCACTCACGCTATGAAGATCTGTCTCCCATGAAACAGTCACTAAAGCTTATTGGTAGATGGTATAGTCGCTATGAAGATCTGTCTCCCATGAAACAGTCACTAAAGCTTATTGGTAGATGGTATAGTCGCTATAAAGATCTGTCTCCCATGAAACAGTCACTAAAGCTTATTGGTAGATGGTATAGTCACTATGTAGATCTGTCTCCCAGGAAACAGTCACTAAAGCTTAATGGTAGATAGTATAGTCGCGGCTTGAGCTTTGGGTTCAGATGTGTTCATCTTTTACACACAGCCCAAGTTGCCTATTACGAAATTGGCCTTACATTTGATCTATAAGTGAAGGTAGCAAACAACATGTATTCAGACCATTGATTCATTGCAATCTTTGCATGAAAAACTTTGCAAGTTGCCATGGGAATGTAGATGAATAATTACATTTCTTTTTCTTTTCCTTTAGTGTCAACATTGTGATAAAGCCTTCATGAATTCCTCCTTTCTCCAGAATCATATGCAACGTCGCCATCCAGACGAGTACGACAGCCGTAAGTCAAGAGAGCTTTAAAAGGTTTGATCATCAGTTTAAAGAGAACGGTAGGGAAAGTAAGGTAAGAAGGTTTGATGCAGCC
>NW_028160937.1:0-87983 GCF_964263955.1 Coregonus lavaretus | reverse complement strand
CAGTCTTGGTGAATGAATAAGAGTAGGAATGAATCACATCAGTGGCTCGCCACCAAACATTTGTCAGCGTGTAGAGTAGACTAGTTAATCAGGGGAGGATAACACTGAGGCTGCATTGTCGAGCTATTGAGAGGCAAAAAATATAAGTTTGCTTGTCCACAGAGGGGATGAGAGGATCATTTGAAAACTAAAAAGAACAGCAACACAGATTAAGTTGCATGTGTACACTAGCCATGCAGCCTCCGGTGTAACTAAATATGTAAAATAAATAAATAAAAGAAAGAAGATCATTGATTGGAAATCATTATTGATTAATTTGAATCGTTTTAAAACCAGCCTTCAAAGTATTCTACATTCTTGTAGCTCTGAATAATCTGCAAATCACACTGTAAAAGTACCCTGGCTAAGGACAAGCCTGTCTGCTGTGATGTGTTGATTCCAAAGGAAATTATCTTAAGCCTTTGGTCGATTGAGTGAAAGAGTTCTCGTTTGCCTCCCCCTCCTCCCCCTCCTCCTATACTCCTCCTCCTCCCCAACCCCCTCCTCCCTGGATCTCTCATTATGATTGCTTTGCCGAGCACTCAGAGATTTGTTTGGATGGCTTCCAAATGGAAACACACATTTGGAGTGGTGCCAGGCTGTCAGCTTCTTGCATGATTTGCAGTGTGAATAATGGCTGCTCGTTGGAGAGAGAGGCCCATCATGCAGTACAGGGCAGTCACTGGAACCCACCAAAATCCTCCAACTGAGTGAAACACCCAGAGAAAGTCCTGAATTAATTCAGGGAGAGTTTCACATTATCCTGGTGATGAGTATGCAGAATAATTTCTGATTCTAAGACAAAAGCACAATTTTAGAGCCCAATGCTTTAAACAGACAAGACCAACTCATCATCAGCTCCCTAGATCTACACAATCATACAGTAACGGCACAAAATGCAGTAAATGCAGTAACATTGGAAAACACCCTGTTCACACATGAAAACATGACTTAGTCCATCCAGCAATAAGGCAGGTTGGAGAACACAACACAAACCCAAAGCCTGCACAGACGCTTTCTCTCCAGAATCAACCAAGCTCTGTGTGACTACCGTGATTAAGGCCTTAGACTAAATGGATGGTGCATCCACTGCAATTTAGTCCCATTAATGAGAAGCCGGTGATGTTGAGTGTTATACAGTTCACATACTTAATAAGTGGAGTTCAGTGAGTAGGTCAAGAATGATTACACACTGCACCAGAGAGACAGTGAGCAGCCATTTGTTCAGTAGTAATTAGCCCCAATAATAGAGCAATGCACTGCATTAAGGGAGAGAGGATAGGACATGTTCAACCACTTTAACACTGGGAAATTAAGACAATAATAAACAACAATGGTCATCCAATTTGTATGAAGACAACACAATCTTTTTCACCCTCTGATAACGGTAAAACAACTGCAGTTGCACTGGGCAATCATTAGTCCCGGTTTTGTTGTTCTCATTCATTTCAGCATGACATCAATCAAAAAGGTATTCAGTAAAAAGAGACAATGGTAAAGCCTTTAGGCTAGTGTTGTGTAAGACAGCTTAGACAGCAACCGAGCCAGGTTTCAGGTAGTCAGGCCGTGTAAATGGTCCCAGAGAGCAGGTGAAGCTGAAACCAGGCCCTGAGGTGCAGACATGACAGATAGAAACGTGATAGCTATCAGAGGCTGGGTTTCTGACCTCCAGGTACGTCTGCTTTACAAGCCTCTCAAGGCGCCAGAGTTCATCAATAATTTACCGCACGGCTGTTCGTGTTAACACTATCCTTAAGCGCAGTCATTATGTATAAGAAAAACACACACACGAACGCACACATGAGCACGGACGGACACCACAGGAGGTTGGTGGCACCTTAATTGGGGAGGATGGGCTCGTGGTAATGGCTGGAGCAGTATGAGTGGAAAGGTATCAAATACATCAAATGTGTTTGTTGCCATTCCATTTGCTCCGTTCCAGACATGATTATGAGACGTTCTCCCCTCAGCATCCTCATGTGGCTCACACACAGAGATAATGTGAATGTTATGAAATTATCCTCATTATCTCATGTCATCATGAGAAGGTATAATATGCACATAATAATGGCAGGCAAAGATCATACAATATGGTCAGTGTAAGAAAGAGGATTCAAGGCTGTCCAATTTCCTAGAAAGTATGGATTGTCTGAAATAAACTATATACTCCATTTAATTTCAGTTCCTGGCACAAATATGAAGAAAATGTGTGGCAGCTGTAAAAGCAAATGGGTCCTCCCACAGACATGGTGGGAAAAAAAGAAGCCAAGTTCTTGAACAGAGATTTACAATTCCAGTTTATGAGCACTGGAGCTGCTGCTCAATAAATCCTTTATCATTGGGCTTTTATTGGAAGATGATTTGTTCTCAGCAGACAGATGGGGATTGTGTTAAAATCATTCTGACTGAACCAAGACGCGGTGCCATCCATGTATACAGGCACTATAAGACTATGTCAATAATTGAAATATAGTTAGTAGTTATGTGTCTATCACAAATCATGTCTGCTCTTAATGTGCTATTTGTGTTTTAGTCAACTCATGAGGAGCGGGTGGCAATCCGGTATTCTCACCAGTTCAGCTGTTGCTGCTGGCAAAATAACAGGTGTAGACTAACAGTGAAATGCTTACTTACGGGCCCCTCCCAACAATGCAGAGAGAATAATATAGAAAAATAATAACACAAGGAATAAATACACAATGAGTGACAATAACTTGGCTATATACACAGGGTACCAGTACCGAGTCTAGTGCAGGGGTACGAGGTAATTGAGGTAGATATGTACATATAGGTAAGAGTATAGGTAGGGGTAAAGCGACTATGCAACAGGATAGACAATAAACAGTAGCAGCAGCGGATGTGACGACTGTGTTGGTGTGTTGGGACCATGTTCATTCCTTAGTGATGTGGACATCGAGGAACTTGAAGCTCTCGATCCGCTCCACTACAGCCCCGTCAATGTGGATGGGGGCGTGCTCAGCCCTCCATTTCCCGAAGTCCACAAACAGATCCTTTGTTTGCTGACGTTGCGGGAGAGGTTGTTGTCCTGGCAACACACTGCCAGGTCACTGACCTTCTCTCTATAGGCGGTCTCATCGTCGTTGGTGATCTAGCCTACCACCATTGTGTCGTCAGCAAACTTAATGATCGTTTTGGAGTCATCCGCGGCCACACATAGTGGATGAACAGGGAGTTCAAGAGGGGACGAAGCACGCACCTCTGAGTTGTTGTTGCCTACCCTCACCACCTGGGGGCATCCCGTCAGGAAGTCCAGCATCCAGTTGCAGAGGGAGGTGTTCAGTCCCAGGGTTCTGAGCTTAGTGATGAGCTTGAAGGGCACTATGGTGTTGAACACTGAGCTGTAATCAATGAACAGCATTCTCACATATACTGGACATCAATGTAATATTGAATCTTACCTATCAAACTAAATGGTTTCTCCCAATTGATTGCAGTGGAGAAGTGAGATGTGAGTGTGGTGTGACTTGTATTCATGATAAGCAATGCAAAACTTTTCAGTGGAATATCTCAGGAGCTGAATCAGGGGCAGCAACATTTCTCGTATTTGCTGGAGTCTCGTGTTGGAGTGAGAGAACCTAATAATGTTCAAACAAGCAGTGGACCAACATAAACTTTCTAAGCACGCGTTCAATTCAATTTTCTTAAGTGAATTGTCTGTGCGTGCAGCTGGGCACCAAACAACATCAGGTATCAAATGGACCATGTAATCTCTTCTGTCAGCTGTTATAGTTAGAGTTCGAAGGGCATGTGGGGCTTGTAGACCAGCAACAACCTCTACTGCGCTCCAAGCCACTGCAGTTATGAAGGTGTTAACATTCTGCAGAGATAATCCACCAGGAACTGAAAGAAATGCAGCAGAGATTTCACTCAAGCGATTCCAAGGTATAAAGAAACAGTTCATCTCAGCGGTGGTGCTCAACCAGCAGAGTGCTTTAATTTCAGCTCCTGGATGGTGCATTATATGGAGAGGCTCTGACAAAGGTCTGACTGCTGAGGAGGGAGGGAGTTGAGAGCTGCAGCTCTATACAGGGCCTGGCTGTCTGAGGAGATGCAGTGGCTGTCAGTCATTCCCCCGGACCCTCTGGTGGCCCCCTCCCAGGGGCCTACTACCTCTCCTGCTGTATTATCTGCTCAATACACACTGATACCCATATTTCCAACCTGCAATACATACACATCCATAATTCATGCATTCTGCAAAATGTTAACATCTACCATGTGGTTGAGAATGCTAGAATCATGGGGCAATCTGGGAAACGATAGAGAAAATAGCTGCACATTTTCAATGAACTAATTGCTAGGAGACAAATGCAAACTTGGAAGTGAAGTCTGCATAGAGACAAAGAGGACGGTCTTGTTTTTAGACTAGCCTACCACTGATTCTGTTTGGAAGCAGACTAGTGCTGTGTGCTGTCAAAACAATACTTTGTAGTCATACCCAATCAATCAAACTGGTGTTCGACTGATGTTTTAACCATGATGCTTGATCTTGCCACATGCTCTGGATTCCCTGTTTAGCTGACACGCTAGCTAAGAAATCAAATCAAATCAAATGCTATTTGTCACATACACGTGTTTAGCAGATGTTACAGCGGGTGTAGTGAAATGCTTGTGCTTTTAGCTCCGACAGTGCAGTAATATCTAACAATTACACAACATATACCTAATACACACAAAAAAGTAAGGAATGGGATTTAAGAATATATACATATATGGACAAGCAATGACAGAGCGGCATGGACTAAGATACAGTAGAATATTATAGAATAGAATACAGTATATACATATGAGATGAGTAGTGCAAGATATGTAAACATTATTAAAGTGACTAGTGTTCCATTTCTTAAAGTGGCCAGTGATTTCAATTGGCAGCAGCAGCCTCTAATGTGCTAGTGATGGCTTTTTAACAGTCTGATGGCCTTGAGATAGAAGCTGTTTTTCATTCTCTCGGTCCCAGCTTTGATGCACCTGTACTGACCTCGCCTTCTGGATGATAGCAGGGTGAACAGGCAGTGGCTCGGGTGGTTGATGTCATTGATGATCTTTCTGGCCTTCCTGTGACATCAGGTGCTGTATGTGTCTTGGAGGGCGGGTAGTTTGCCCCCGGTAATGCGTTCGGCAGACCGCACCACCCTCTGGAGAGCCCTGCGGTTGCGGGCGGTGCAGTTGCCGTACCAGGTGGTGATACAGCCTGACAGGATGCTCTCAATTGTGCATCTGTAAAAGTTTGTGAGGGTTTTAGGTGATAAGCCAAATTTCTTCAGCCTCCTGAGGTTGAAGAGGCTCTGTTGCGCCTTCTTCACCACACTGTCTGCGTGGGTGGACCATTTCAGTTTGTCTGTGATGTGTACGCCAAGGAACTTGAAGCTTTCCACCTTCTCCACTGCAGTCCCGTCGACTGCTGTTTCCTGAAGTCCACGATCATCTCCTTTGTTTTGTTGATGTTGAGTGAGAGGTCATTTTCCTGGCAATGGCAATGTGAAGATAATCATGCAGACGACCCTCTCTGTTGTGATAATCAATAACAGCAAATATATCTGGCATAATTTCTACATTATAAATTAGGCACTACTAAAATATTTTGGATTGCAGAAATATCAGGCACATTCTCCTTCTGTTAAACCCATTGTTCAACATTGGGGGTCTTGATTTCTTCTTCATATCAAAGCTGCTTTCTTATCTGCAGATGTTCAATCCTTCCTCACCATATGTTTTCATTCACAGTGCAGTGCGGTGAAGTCTTGGCTGGAGGAGAAGAGGGGGTCTCCAGTGGAAGAGAGCAATCTGTTGGAAAATGCGTGGAGCAGAAGCCATTCTGAAGAGCGTCTCTCTCTAGGGGAGAGTCTGGAAGAGGCAGCGTGGAGAAAGCAGCAGGGAAGGCCAAACCCTGTCACTGGATAGCCTAAAGACATTACAAGGACTGTAATGACCCACAATAACTACTGCACAATCTGAGACTAGAGCCACAACAACAGAGGTGGAATAGGAGAAAGGTTTTATGATTCTACAAGGTGTAAAATTATACTTAATTGGTCTTTATTTTTTGTTGAGGAGCAGTTGAGGATCAGGTTTTGCAACATAGTGCAAGCAGATGACGAAATGGCAAGCAATTGGCTAGCAACTCAAGATACCGTTAAGTTTAACTAATTCAAATCAAAGTTTATTATTCAGGTACAGAGTTTAGCAGATGTTATAGCAGGTGCAGCAAAATGCTTCTAATCATCATGTATCTTTGACTCATCTGTGGTGTCTAGTCATCCAGGTTGTGACAGACAGCAGATGGCTGCTGCTTCTGCTCCGAGCCCCTCCTCATCCCACTGTCTGAGAGCTCTGCTGCCCTGCTGCTCTGCTAACCAGCCACTGGGGAGGAAGGATTGCCCCAGCAGAGATGACTGGGGTGGGGGGCCTACGTGTAAGGATCCCCCGCGTCTCGTGTCACTGCACTGTGTAGAAGGAAATCCCCCTCATACACACACACTCTCACCTCCCTCCCTCCTCATACACTCAGACATCTCAGTCAGGTCCGAGTGACAGTGCGGGAGACGGCCAGGCCGGCGTGACAGCTGATCTGTGAAGGCAGCCAGAGATAACTGATAAGACATGGAAGCCACAGCTCAGGTCACTATGCTCCATCAGAGGAGGAAAAACAAAACAAAACTCCCAAGGAATAGATAACTTTAACAATTTTATTTGTGAAAAACTACAAGCAAAATTCATAAATATACATTTCTATTTGAAGCAGAGGAAATAATAAGGTAGCCTATAAGCGTTAAGTCGTGCACATGCCAGGAAACATGTATTATTCAACATTGTACAAGCTAGTAGACAAGAAGCTGTGATCCTTTGAAATTCGCTCCATACATTTCCACACTAGGGAAGTAATGTGACCATCTCATAGGGTGACCAATGACACATCAGCAAGTAGTAAGAAAGGAAACAGAAAGCAAACAAAAAAATTGATTAATATACTGACCCTACATACTTTTACTGAGCATTAACATGAAAAGCATTGTACAAGACATTGTAATAGGGGAAAATGAAAACAGCTTGTGGACAATTCCATGATAAAAGAGTGATGCTGAGACTCAGACTTTTCACCTTAAAATGTATGTCAAACAAAAACCAATGATTGTAAAGTTAAACAAACGATACAACTTTATGGACAAGGACACCTTTTTTTACCATTTTAAAACACATTTTACAAAAAAATAAACATTTACCTGAAGAACAGTGCAGATGCAACCCACTGGGCAGATGTAATTTCAACGTCTAGTTTTGATTTACATTTGGTTGAGTTGTCAACTAATGTAAATTTAATGTGAAATTAAAAAAAAATATTCACCATGTCATTGGATTTAGATTTACTTTCGGTGTTGTTGTTTTTTTACAAATCCCTTACGTTGATGGACTTTTTGCAAATCCAATCAGTTTTCCCCGTTGATTCAACGTCATCACATTGAATGTTTTTGTTGAAATGACGTGGAAACAACATTGATTCAACCAGTTTTTGCCCAGTGGCAAAGTTTGGTAACACAATGACGGTTACCAAACTTTGGATCTACACTGTTCTTCAAGTAAATGTGTTTTTGTAAAATGTTCAGTGGAAATTGTTAAAAATAATCCTTATGGATAGAGTTGTATGGTTTGTTTAACTTTGCAATCATTGGTTTTTGTTTGACATACATTTTAAAGTGAAAGAAGTGAGTCTCAGCATCACTCTTTTACTGTGGAATTGCCCTTGTATAATACATTTAAATTGGAAATTCAAGAGATTAATGTTACTCAGTCAGTAAACAAGTATTCTATATTTAGGTCTTTGACAAACAAAGCTAAAAAAAATGTAACCATCTTTACACAGTAAATTAAGGTTACTGGTCGCACAAGAACAGAACTGCTTGTGCGTAAAAGAAACAAAGGAAAAAAATATATAAAATAAAACAACTTAGCGCCAATGCCATTATTCTCATAAAGTTTGCTCTTGCACCATTTCAGATTATACACGACAAGCAAAGTTTTATATACCCAGCAAATGGCAATTTTCAATAATTTAACATAGAATGAATCAATTCTATAATAATGTCACAGAAGTCAGTCATGTGACTATGGTTGCGGGTAAGGCATGTGAAAATATGGCTTTTTAGGCCAATTTCTTCTGGATTGCATTACAATGCAAAGAGTTAATATTCTCAGTAAAAATGTGACCGATAACATATTTTTCTTCATATCTCAACCAGACACCTAATTAATTCTGTTCACATTGCATTTTCTTTGAATAAATCTGATCTTCTCCCTCATTCAATGTAGCCTAGAGACTCCATATCTTTGCACAAAATGTAGTTTAAATACATAATTATTACATATCATAATCATATAGCTGAACAGCAAAACGAAACTCATGGAGGAGTCAGAAGAAGTTAAAACTTATGCTTAGGCCATACAAAGTTGATTAACTGTTTAACGGATTTCATTGTTTTTAAACTGAGGCGACTGAGCAAATAAAAGAAAATACATTTAAAAAATAATTGAACTAAAGCACCCTTAAGTACAACACCTAGCAACATTACCAAGAGATTTTTGCCTATTGGTAAAATGGTTTTGGAATGACAGTCACAGGGATCAGGGTTTAAGTCCTGGTCAGGGTACCCCCCCTAATTAACTACATTGGTGTCAGAAGTTGGATAGCACTATTGAAAGCCTGTCCTGCCACAGTTCATTCAGTTTTAGGCACAGTTCATTTTTTCAGAGGCATAGTTCTGCCATTTCTAATAATTGATGTGCTATTTGAAATATATAGCAGTCTTCTAAAGAAATCAGACCTACTCTTACTATAATGAACTGCTTCAGCTTCTATTCAGCTTGAATTCTACATTCATCACATCTCCCACTACCATACAAATCTTATTTTTAGACAGCGGAAGCAAGCACACACATTTTCTTCAGGAAATGTACCTTTTCTAGTTGCCATATTTATCTTACCTTAGAAGTGTTTACTTTGCACACTGACTAGCATCTATTGAGTTGCAATGTTCCATAAATTGAATGCCCAACTCAACTTGAAGTATCTACAAAACAAGTTTTGTAGCCACATAATCCAAAAGGAAGGCTACAGCTAATCTTTTTCCCTACAAATACTGTTCGCAATTCACAAATGATTATTTTGATTCACATGATTTGATTCACAGCAATTGAACCGGATACCAACAATAGCGAAGTGAATCGTTTGTTTCATCAACAAATCATTTAAAAGAATCAATTCATATGAATCAAATGAATCGTTAGAAAAATGTGTTGTTGAAAAATGTGAAACGGGCATCTGTTAAACAGTAAATCAACATTGTATGGCCTTATTGGACAACAAACATTGCTAATTCACAACGCACAAATATGATTATTGTATCTACACTAAATAGATAGTAAAGTCTTTACTACAACACCTGTCCTGTGGACTCATGGTCATGGTAAGTTAGAAGGGTATGCCCACCTTGCCTGACCTGCTTTAGAGATAAGTCTATAGGGAGAGATTGAACTGGCCTGCTCAGGCCAACTGGTTCTCTGCAGGGGGAGATACTGTACTGAGGACAGCGGAGCAGAGCAGAGGCTCAGAGCACCGGGCTTTACATGGCTCCAAGAGCTTCTGGACACTGCAGAGTTCCCACAGCTCACTGCCCATTGAATGCTTCTCATTGCCTCTAGTCATGGGTTCTCTAAGTAGAGAAACTGACTTGTGAGTGAAACAATGTTAAAGCGTTTTCTGTTCAGCTTATTCTCAGGTTTATCTAGGTGAGTTCCTTATAAAGTGGACAATAATTACACCATTTAAATGGATTATATTAGTCTTTATTTAAAATGTATTTCATTTCACACATTTTATAATTGCATCTCAAATTGTTATTCATTTGTCTATGTAACATGTCATTATGAAATTCCTTTGGTCCTTCAATAAATAAAACTAAGATATACACATTTATTCTTTATACAATTTAATACAGTTAAGAGGAAATTACGTTGGTCTATTTTTGTCTAAGGAGAATGAGAATTAGAACCATTTAATTGGTTATTTAGGTAAGTGTTTACTGCTTTGAAAATGCTAAACAAAATTCAATAACATTCTATTAGCTATATCATCTACTTGCAATGTTTATGCCTTCAATTAACCTACATATTGGAGTTTTAAATATATCTTAGCAGAAAAAGTAACTCAAATCAATTCTCAATCGTCATGAACTGTCCAGGAATTTGCACTAAATAAACCAGAAAAATCTAAACTTTGTAAACCAGAGCATTCAAAAAGAACATTAGTAAACGTTCGCTAGGACTTATAAAAACCTGAAGTCCCTTAGCATAAGTTGGATATCATAAACGGTATATGGCATCACTATATTACAGTTCAAACTGTGGTCTTGACAGGTGATCTGAACTTTACAGTGCCTTGCAACATTATTCATCCCCCTGGGCGTTTTTCCTATTTTGTTGCATTACAACCTGTAATTTAATTAGATTTTTATTTGGATTTCATGTAATGGACATACACAAAAGTGTCAAAATTGGTGAAGTGAAATGAAAAAAATAACTTGTTTCAAAAAAATTAAAAACATAACTAACGGAAAAGTGGTGTGTGCACATGTATTCACCCTCTTTGCTATGAAGCCCCTAAATAAGATTTGGTGCAACCAATTACCTTCAGAAGTCACATCATTAGTTAAATAAAGTCCACCTGTGTGCAATGTAAGTGTCACATGATCTGTCACATGATCTCAGTATATATACACCTGTTCTGAAGGCCCCAGAGTCTGCAACACCACTAAGCAAGGGGCACCACCAAGCAAGTGACACCATGAAGACCAAGGAGCTCTCCAAACAGGTCAGGGACAAAGTTGTGGAGAAGTACAGATCAGGGTTGGGTTATAAAAAAATATCTGAAACTTTGAACATCCCACGGAGCACCATTAAATCCATTATTAAAAAATGGAAAGAATATGGCACCACAACAAACCTGCCAAGAGAGGACCGCCCACCAAAACTCACGGACCAGGCAAGGAGGGCATTAATCAGAGAGGCAACAAAGAGTCCAAAGATAACCCTGAAGGAGCTGCAAAGCTACACAGCGGAGATTGGAGTATCTGTCCATAGGACCACTTTAAGCCGTACACTCCACAGAGCTGGGCTTTACGGAAGAGTGGCCAGAAAAAAGCTATTGCTTAAAGAAAAAAATGTGGTGTTCGCCAAAAAGGCATGTGGGAGACTCCCCAAACCTATGGAAGAAAGTAATCTGGTCAGATGAGACTAAAATTGAGCTTTTTGGCCATCAAGGAAAAGCTATGTCTGGCGCAAACCCAACACCTCTCACCACCCCGAGAACACCATCCCCACAGTGAAGCATGGTGGTGGCTTTGGGGATGTTTTTCCATCGGCAGGGACTGAGAAACTGGTCAGAATTGAAGGAATGATGGATGGCGCTAAATACAGGGAAATTCTTGAGGGAAACCTGTTTCAGTCTTCCAGAGATTTGACACTGGGACGGAGGTTCACCTTCCAGCAGGACAATGACCCTAAGCATACTGCTAAAGCAACACTTGAGTGGTTTAAGGGGAAACATTTAAATGTCTTGGAATGGCCTAGTCAAAGCCCAGACCTCAATCCAATTGAGAATCTATGGTATGACTTAAAGATTGCTGTACACCATCGGAACCCATCCAACTTGAAGGAGCTGGAGCAGTTTTGCCTTGAAGAATGGGAAAAAATCCCAGTGGCTAGATGTGACAAGCTTATAGAGACATACCCCAAGAGACTTGCAGCTGTAATTGCTGCAAAAGGTGGCTCTACAAAGTGTTGACTTTGGGGGGGTGAATAGTTATGCACACTCAAGTTCTTTTTATTTTCTTATTTCTTGTTTGTTTCACAAGAAAACATATTTAGCATCTTCAAAGTGGTAGGCATCAATCAAATGATACAAACCCCCAAATATTCCATTTTAATTCCAGGTTGTAAGGCAACAAAATAGGAAAAATGCCAAGGGGGGGTGAATACTTTCGCAAGCCACTGTACCTTTCCTTCAGTCATTACAGAAATAAACCTGTCTCAAAGCAGAAGGTACCACACCTTCCCTCAACTGGCTAACCAATACTGAATCGACGGAATGCAAAAACATCAACAACTTTAGTGTTTTTCACAATAGCCTACACTATACAGTTAAGGACAGGAGACACTGACTGTATAAGATATAAGCTATATATCAGACTAAATCATAGACAAAGAAAGCTAGAAGCAAAGGTTTGGGTGTGTGTTGAGTTGACATTGTACGACCTTCAAATCAAACCAAGCAAGTTAACTTTTTATGCTGCACATTGACCTCTACATATCAACCTGAAAGACCACATGGAGGTCCAAACTAAAATCAGAGTGAGAGTGTAAGAGCGTGAGAGAACATTTCTGGGTTATTAGCACTTTGTTGGATCGTGTGAATGACAGTCCCACGTCGGAAACTGTTTCACAGTGTATCGATGTAGCACCAGTGTGTAGTGGTCTCAAGAGTCTTGTCCCATCCTACCAGTTCAACCATCAAAACAAGTGTCAAAGGGAGAGATAGGTACAACTACACAGCAAAGCTTCAACAAAAGAAAAGTCTCTCAAAGTATACAGGTGCAACAACTAATAAATAAGGGTCATAATGTTTCAGTTGTTAAAATGATGGTGGTTATTGTGCACAGCAGATCATTTCTTTACACAAAAACAAAATGTCGGCCACACGTCCACGTACAAATATCAAACAATACATACAAGTGTCAGGATGCCACCAGGGGGGGCGCTATTCCCGTCAGCCCCACTCTCCCGCCTGGGCCATGCTCAACGTGTACCCATGATTGGACGTTTCTCCATCAGACGCACGCCTTGGGCTGCTCCAATCAGACGGCTCCAATCAGACGGCTCCAATCAGCTAGCTCTCTCAGCATCCAGGGACGGTGATGGAATGAAGGCGGAGGCAGGGGGAGAGGCAGTGGTAGGAAGGTGAAATATCTCCCCCTAAGGGATCCGATCCACAGAGTCCTCTTGGAGCACCTGGACTGTAGGGCTCAGAAGGACTCGTCATGCCCCACAGAGAGCTCTCCTTTGGGGGTGGAGGCGCGAGACGAGCTCTTGTCCATGCTCTCGGAGCCGGAGCTCTGGTGCCGCTGCTCGGAGCCGGAGCTGGACGTCACAGTGGACGAGGATGTGGACGAGGAGCGGGTCTTCTCCTTAAAGTCCGTTATGATGACTGTCACGTTCCCCACCGTTATGGCTAGCTGCTGGGCGGTGCTCCGGTCAATGTTCTTCAGTTTGGGCCTGGTCAGCAGGGGGGAAAACACAGGGTTAGGATTACATTGATAAAACTGCCTTACTAAGCTACAACCACAGTGAGGTGGGCAGCACAGTGTGGGTGGTTAGACCCAACTGCTCATTTCACTGTATACTACAAGACCAACCAGGAGTAAGAGGGAGAAAGTGAGAGTGGGTGTAGAACATGAAATACCATTTATGAATCACTTGAGGTTTCCTACGGATTTGGCCTTTAAAAGGATACTTTGTGATTTTGGCAATTAAGTCCTTTATCTACTTCCCCAGAGTCAGATTAATTAGTGGATACCATTTGTGTGTCTCCGAGTGCAGTTTGAAGAAAGTTGCTAACTAGCATTAGCGCAATTGCTTACTAGCATTAGCACAATGCCTGGAAGTCTATGGTAACAACTAGCATGCTCCCATAGACTTCCAGTCATTGCACTAATGCTAGTTAGCATTGGCTAGCAAAACTACCTCTAACTTCCTTCATACTGGATGCAGAGACATAAAAATGGTAACCATAAATTAATCTGACTCTGAGTATCCCTTTAAAGTAGCAATCAGCAGTTGAAACAATAATAGTGTTCTCCTCACCCCCGTTTCGGTAAAAAGCGGAGGAATGGGCTGGATAAATGTAACCACTCTAAAATTAATATACAGAGCTACGGATCCATAATATCAAAAATTATAATTTTAACCATGTTTTGAGACTATATAGTGTATGTTTACATTTACTTTGTTTACAAACATTGGCGTAAAACAAGCTTATATTTTGGGTTCTGGTAGGGTTTGACAGTTGAACTAAGCTCCTGAGACATTTATTTGTTATATTCTTCAAGAATCCATGGGTACATAAAAATTAATTTATTAGTCCAAAAATGGATGTAGCAACCGCTGATTGCCCATTTTAGAATATCTTGTATGAGTTCCAATTTAAATCCCATGACAGATTCTCACAATGTCAAATCAATGCAGTTTTAAGAAAATAGAGTTAAGAAAATATTTACTAAATAAATACAAATAAAATTACAAAATAAAATAACAATAACGATGCTATATACAGGGGGTACCGGTACTGAGTCAATGTGCGGGGGTACAGGTTAGTCGAGGTAATTTGTACATGTAGGTAGGGGTAAAGTGACTATGCATAGACAATAAACAGTGAGTAGCAGCAGTGTAAAAACAAAGGGGGGGGGGGGGGGGGGGTCAATGTAAATAGTCCAGGTGGCCATTTTATTAATTGTTCAGCAGTCTTATGGCTTGGGGATAGAAGCTGTTAAGGAGCCTTTTGGACCTAGACTTGGCGCTCCGGTACTGCTTGCCGTGCGGTAGCAGAGAGAACAGTCTATGACTTGGGTGACTGGAGTCTTTGACAATTTTTGTCAACTGTAAGATACTGTCAGTACTAGTAGTGGAAGACATGCGTAAGAGGAGAATTACCCACCTAGAGATGTGAGAGTTGTTGGTCTTGGTTGTTGACTCCCCAGACTGTATGCTGGGTGGACTCTGATGAATGTCTGTCTTGGGTCTGCACAGGAAAACACAGAGGAGTATATTAGTAAAGTTCATGTCTGGAGAGGAAAGATGCTTGCACAAACACTGAACAGACATCTTATTCCTTTATAAATACACACTGACCTGATCTTTTTGATGCTTGGTTTCTTAGCAATGGGCCTGGCTGGGCTGATCTCTTTGATGCTGGGTTTCTTGGCAATGGGCCTGGCTGGGCTGATCTCTTTGATGCTGGGTTTCTTGGCAATGGGCCTGGCTGGGCTGATCTCTTTGATGCTGGGTTTCTTGGCGATGGGCCTGGCTGGGCTGATCTCTTTGATACTGGGTTTCTTAGCGATGGGACTGGCTGGGCTGATCTCTTTAATACTGGGTTTCTTGGCGATGGGCCTGGCTGGGCTGATGTCTTTGATGCTGGGTTTCTTAGCGATGGGCCTGGCTGGGCTGATCTCTTTGATGCTGGGTTTCTTGGCGATGGGCCTGGCTGGGCTGATGTCTTTGATGCTGGGTTTCTTAGTGATGGGCCTGGCTGGGCTGATGTCTTTGTTGCTGGGTTTCTTAGCGATGGGCCTGGCTGGGCTGATGTCTTTGATGCTGGGTTTCTTAGCGATGGGCCTGGCTGGGCTGATGTCTTTGATGCTGGGTTTCTTAGCGATGGGCCTGGCTGGGCTGATCTCTTTCCCTATTTCTTTCTCCTCCTCTTTCTCTGGCTTCTCTGCTTGGTCCTTGTCTGGCTTCTCCTTCCCCCTCTGGTCTTTATCCAGGGGAGGTTCTACTTCTCCTTCTTCTCCTTCTGGCCTCACTCTCTCCGGAAGCTCTCCCTCAGGGTGCTCCCCCTCCCCGTCCAAGAGCTCCCCGTCCGGGCCGTGCTCCATCTCAGGCCTCTCCTTCCTCTCCTTCTTGGGCGGGGGAGGCATCGCGTACTGCTGAGCCACCTGCTGGGCCACCAGCTGGGAGTTGATCCTGGGTTTCCTATAGAGGCCAGGGCACAAACAGAGATTTGCAGGCAGCAGCGACTCCAGGCTCAGCTTACTCAGGACATGATGACCATGAGCAGCCCCTGCCTGACCACATAGCAACACACACTCTCTGTATCATCTTATAAGGAGTTTGCTGGATTGAGCCACAGTGCCTCTGTGGAGTGAAAGGGTTAATGTACACACACGGCTGGCTGGCTGGGTGTAAGTGACAGCTCTTGGTCGGGCTGGTCTGTTTGAAGAGTAATCTCACTAGCTCAGTGCTGTAATAAAATGAATGTGGGAATCACAAGGTGGGACATTTGCAGCCCGTCATTTACGTCCTCTAATCTGATTACTGCAGCGTTGGCCCCATTTGTCAGACTGGGATACACAGGGACGTGCAGCCGCTCACTTACTAGCTGGCTAGCCTACCAGAGCAGAATGAAGTCACTCTGTGGCTCGCTCTGTCGTCACTCACACACAGAAACACCTAGCCTTTTCTCTTTGAGCCAAACCATTCTCATTCAGCAGGCAAATGCGTTGTGAGTGAGAGATGGAGACAAATGAGTGCCTCGTATATGAATAAAAGTATCTAGGATAAAAGGCTCAGTGGGAGCTCATCACTCTTCATCCTGAGAGGTTAGGACAGGTACCTCATGAAAAACAAATGTACGTTTCCTCTCTTAAAAACACTTGAGTCAACTGAATGAGAACCCGGGGATTATCGTGTGAATAACTCCCGACTAAGGGCTGTTCTTAGGAAACAGCCCTTTGGAGGGTAATATTCACAATAATTCCTGGGTTATTGCTTTTATAAAACGGTTACCCCATTTTTTTTATTTCTAAGATTACATGTTTTCAATAAAACATTTATTTTCATTAGTCAATTAATTTTCTTTCATCCTTCCACCTGACGAAGTTGCTAGCCAAATGAGCTGGTCGTCCATTCCAAACATTCTAAGCAATAAAGGTTGCCAGGCAGGCTACAGTAGCTACCAACTAAAGCTAGCACACAATCACACCAAGCAGCTGAAATGACCGCAAATTGAATTCTCATTTGTTTCTATTGCCATTTCTTTGGATATATCCATTATAATGATCCTGATAAATGAATTCACCTGGCTCAGAAGTTGTCAGTCTCTTCACGTTCATTCTCTCTATGGCAGCTGGAGATTGCAAAAAAAACTGCAACATTGTTGCACAGGTCAGCGAGGAAGGCAGCAAGGTTTAGACTAAGCCCAACTGTTGCTTACCAAATGCTAACCGAGTAACATGGGGAAATAATGGCTAGACACTTTTTTCCTGGGGAGATTAAGTTTATGAATTACCAGGCATGGCTGTGGGACAGTGGAACTGTTAACAGGCATTACCCTGGGGATTGCTATCAACCAATCAGCATCCAGGATCCAAACAAACTGTATTATAACAGATTTTAAGTCCCTACGATTATATACAGTACCAGTCAAAAGTTTGGACACACCTACTCATTCTAGGTTTTTTTTCTTTATTATTACTATTTTCTACATTGTAGAATGATAGTGAAGACATCAAAACTATGAAATAACACATATGGAGTCATGAAGTAACCAAAAAAAGTGTTAAACAAATTAAAATATATTTTATATTTGAGATTCTTCAAATAGCCACCCTTTGCCTTGATGACAGCTTTGCACACTCTTGGCATTCTCTCAACTAGCTTCATGAGGTAGTCACCTGGAATGCATTTCAATTAACAGGTGTGCCTTGTTAAAAGTTAGTTTTAATGCGTTTGAGCAAATCAGTTGTGTTGTGACAAGGTAGGGTTGGTATACAGAAGATAGCCTTATTTGGTAAAAGATCAAGTCCATATTATGGCAAGAACAGTTCAAATAAGCAAAGAGAAACGACAGTCCATCGTTACTTTAAGACATGAAAGTCAGTCAATCCGGAAAATGTCAAGAACTTTTACATTTTCTTCAAGTGCAGTCGCAAAAACCATCAAGTGCTATGATGAAACTGGCTCTCATGAGGACCGCCACAGGAAAGGAAGACCCAGAGTCACCTCTGCTGCAGAGGATAAGTTCATTAGAGTTACCAGCCTCAGAAATCAGTAATTAAAGGAACCACTACTAAAGGACACCAATAATAAGAAGAGACTTACTTGGGCCCAGAAACAAGAGCAATGGACATTAGACCGGTGGAAATATGTCCTTTGGTCTGATGAGTCCAAATTTGAGATTTTTGGTTCCAACCGCCGTGTCTTTGTGAGACGCGTTGTGGTTGAACGGATGATCTCCGCATGTGTAGTTCCCACCTTAAAGCATGGAGGAGAAGGTGTTATGGTGTGGGGGTGATTTGCTGGTGACACTGTCAGTGATTTATTTAGAATTCAAGGCACACTTAACCAGCATGGCTACCACAGCATTCTGCAGCGATACGCCATCCCATCTGGTTTGGGCTTAGTGGGACTATCATTTGTTTTTCAACAGGACAATGACCCAAAACACACCTCCAGGCTGTGTAAGGGCTATTTGACCAAGAAGGAGAGTGATAAGTGCTGCATCAGATGACCTGGCCTACACAATCACCCGACCTCAACCCAATTGAGATGGTTTGGGATGAGTTGGACCACAGAGTGATGGAAAAGCAGCCAACAAGTGCTCAGCATATGTGGGAACTCCTTCAAGACTGTTGGAAAAGCATTCCAGGTAAAGCTGGTTGAGAGAATGCCAAAAGTGTGCAAAGCTGTCATCAAGGCAAAGGGTGGCTATTTGAAGAATCTCAAATATAAAATATATTTTGATTTGTTTAACACTGTTTTGTTTACTATATGATTCCATTTGTATTATTTCCTAGTTTTGATGTCTTCACTATTATTCTACAATTTAGAAAATAGTAAAAATAAAGAAAGACCCTGGAATGAGTAGGTGTGTCCAAACTTGACTGGTACTATATATACACACACACACTACCGTTCAAAAGTTTGGGGTCACTTAGAAATGTCCTTGTTTTCAATGTTTTGTCCATTAAAATAACATCAAATTGATCAGAAATACAGTGTAGACATTGGCGTACAGACTCAGATTACAGGCTCAAAATGGCCAGAAACAAATAACTTTCTTCTGAAACTTGTCAGTGTATTCTTGTTCTGAGAAATGAAGGCTATTCCATGCGAGAAATTGCCAAAAAAACTGAAGATCTCGTACAACGCTGTGTACTACTCCCTTCACAGAACAGCGCAAACTGGCTCTAACCAGAATAGAAAGAGGAGTGGAAGGCCCCGGTGCACAACTGAGCAAGAGGACAAATACATTAGTGTCTAGTTTGAGAAACAGACGCCTCACAGGTCCTCAACTGGCAGCTTCATTAAATAGTACCCGCAAAACACCAGTCTCAATGTCAACAGTGAAGAGGCGACTCCGGGATGCTGACCTAGGCAGAGTTGCAAAGAAAAAGTCCAGTTTGTGTTCTTTTGCCTATCTTCATCTTTTCTTTTTATTGGCCAGTCTGAGATATGGCTTTTTCTTTGCAACTCTGCCTAGGTCAGCACCCCAGAGTCACCTCTTCACTGTTGACAAGTTTCTGACCATTGTGAGCCTGTAATCTTACCCACAATTGCGGATGCTCCAGATACTCAACTAGTCTCAAGAAGGCCAGTTTTATTGCTTCTTTAATCAGCACAACAGTTTTCAGCTGTGCTAACATAAATTGCAAAAGGGCTTTCTAATGATCAATTAGCCTTTTTAAATGATAAACTTGGATTAGCAAACACAACGTGCCATTGGAACACAGGACTGATGGTTGCTGATAATGGGCCTCTGTACGCCTATGTAGATATTCCATTAAAAATATGCAATTTCCAGCTCCAATAGCCATTTACAACATTAACAATGTCTATACTGTATTTCTAGTCAATTTGATGTTATTTTAATAGACAACATTTTTTTATTTTCTTTCAAACAAGGACATGCTCAAGTGTCATATACACCCACAGTGCCACCACACATACACACACAGTTCTCTACTGGAGGTCTGAGATGTGAGGGGTGAGTGCTGCGTGTCCCGCATGCCTCCCTGAGCCAGCACACGCTCCAACAGCATAATGGACAACAGCTGGCAGATGTAGGTGGGGAAGAGCAGGGTCTCAGGGGCAGAGAGAGAGAAGACCAGAGAGTGCCATAGACACAGGGTTAGCCAATATTTGGCTCTCACCAGCACAGATAATCATATCACTGGACTGGGTCAGCTCAGTGAGAAATACCAAAGTATACCACACATTTACACACTCAACCATGCCTAAGTGGTGCATGGTTTGCCAGCTACTCAGGAGACACTTCTGCAGGCACAATCCACCTATGGCATCGCCTCCACATCTCATCTACTGAATTGCCAGGAGGTCCTCTTTATTGTCTAGCTCAGAGTGTGTCATGTTTAAAGAAACTCTCTGGAAGTTTGAGGGCAGATGGGGACTTCCATGCTTTCTGATCCTCCTGTCTGAGCCTCAGACTGAACTGATAAACAAGCTCTGTCTGGCTCATAGAAAATGTAGCCTACCTGTTGACTAGAATACCGATGAGGTGTTGACTGGTTCTCTCAGAGTCTGTTATGGTTAAGTGGGTCAGAACATGAGCAGAAACTTGATGACAATACTGAGTGGGGCTGTTCTGATGATACAGCTGGCGCTGCCCAAAACATATTTTTGACAACATGGCCCTCAGGCTTGAGTTATGGTTAATTTCAGATGCGGTTGTCTGATTACAATGTGTACATTGATAATGATGCATGGCTGATGAGTTCTGTCTGTGGAGAGGAGAGTGGTTTTAACAAGGCTGCTGGAGTGGTTTACTTTAGAGAGAAACAGCACATCCTAGATATCAACCCTTTAACTTTCTCTCTCTCTCTCGGTCTCCCACCTCCCCACTCATCTCCACCATTACTTACGCCCCCACCCCTCCCTCTCACCCACCTTTCTCTCCACCTCCATCTTTCCTGTGCTCCTGCCATTTCCCCACCACCTGTCTGTCTCTCTATCCCCGTTCTGCAGCAGATAGAGAACCCACCGTCTCTCCTTCGGGGTACCAGTCGATCAGAAGACAATCAATCGCTCCATAATAGGGCATCATGTCGTAGCGCTCGCGCTCCAATCAATAGGCAGGCTGTGGTGAATGCTGATGAGGAGGACCTTGTAGTGACTCCACCCAGCACAGCTGGCATGGCTCTGGAGCTAGCCTACTCACTCACTCCAGCAGAATCAATGCCAGTCACACTCCAGAGGAGAGGGGAGGGATCGACATGCTCACATTCAGTAGCATCTGGATGATGAGACACTCAAAGAAACCTAAGTGACTTGACAAGGTTTCACAACTTCATATCAATGTCAATTCTCAATACCCTTGAGGAGCCTCACTTGTACTCTTACACTGGCACCCAAAGTCACTTTGCAACAAGCACTCAAACGCACCAAAACTATTAGTCTCCAATGGCAGGGAATATTGTTGCCAATCCTTCACAGGATTTGGCAGGACGCACGCAGCCCAAACACTCGTAAACAGGTTCTCAGTGCAGCCCGCGTCCGATGGGAACAGAAATAATTTCCTGTGGCAGGTTAAGCTGTCAGCAGAGCGCTGGAGGTAGAAAGTGAGCGTGATTGATTGATTAGCTCACCGCCTCCTTGGCCCATCGCCCCAGAGATTTGTGTCAGACGCAGCAGCAGCAGAGCTCAGCCCAGAGAGAGGGAGGCAACAGGAACAGCCCCAGTAGTTAAGCTGTGATTCAGTGCCAGCTGTAACTCAGCCATGGAATTGTTGCTGGCATGATCATGATCGGAGCGCTGCTCCCCGTTGGCGCTTACTCTACAGTGTATTATTAATTTAGCAGCTACGTCACTGCTACTCTGAACAACACCACTCTGTGACCCATTAACACGGCTTGCTTGCTGGATCCACATCACCGGGCTGGCCACACTCACCTTGCTGGTAGGCAGGAAACCAGAGCCACTGCGTCTGTACCAAGCCACTTCTCACTGAAAAACACCAGATAAGCCTAGACCGATTAACTTCCTCCTTTTCACACCTCCATAGATAATGATTGACAATTTCTCTGCTGACCTCCCCTTAAATTCCCCTTGATATGGGGTGTGGATTCTAACTCCCCAGGAGGCTATGAAATGACTGTCATCAGCACTAAACACTCTAAACCCAGTTAGACTGAGACCTATGGTTATACTGCCAGCCACACCCACTATATTGACCCAATCATAAGAGGTACTTCCAAGGAACTAGTCATGCATGTCAATATTACCCTCCTACCTGAAGAGCATAGCGAGTGGAGACAGAGAGATGCAAAAAACATACTGTTGAACTTGAAACCAAGCAGTGTTGTGACAGAATTTAGATATTGAGCACTTCTGTAGAGAGAGAAGAGACGGAGAGAGGCGACCACAGGAAAGCCCTCATTAACACGGCTCTTTATTTTGAGTGCTAAGTGGAGGACAGGCAATTACTCCCAGCCAGCCACAGACCCAGAGCATGCAGCAGTGGCAGCTCTAAGAGAGATGAGAGAGATGGGCCTAGACAAAAGGTCCCCTCTACCAGGGACAGCCAACTGTAGTCAGACAGTAAGACATCATCATCTGAATCTAAAATACTTATTTTGTTGTCCATATGGCAAGTCAAGCTGTGTAACAGCATTTCTTCTCAGTCAATAGAGCCGAGAGAGCCCCATCTGTGAGGTGAATTTTCTTCGTATTTAAGTCCCATCTTCTTCCTCTGTTTAGGCCTAATCAAGACTGGATTTTCTACTAAATCACAGCCATAGTGTGCACAGTCTTCAGATTCAAAATCGTGTGATCCATTGGGCTTCAGTTTGATCAGAACAGTTCCCCACACCATGTTAACGGAGCATCAAAATCTTGTTACGCGCCAACGTTTTCATGCTGCTGCAGTCATCAGTGTCAAAAATGTGTAGCATGCCTTGATCATTACGCATAACCCAACCCCCTCAGTACAGAGAGGGACTGATGGAGCAGAGGCAAAACTGGCTGCTCTGGAATATGTTAAACAAGCTGTGGCACCCAGCTCCCATAAACCAGTCTGCTAACTGTTTAGTGGTGTAGAGCCTGTTTGCTCCAGCCGGTCGCGAATACAGTACAGTACTGAACAGTGTAGGAGCCTGTAGAGAGCACCTGGAGTTAGGGCTGCACAATTAATCGTATTCAGATCGAAATTGCGATATTGACATGTTCAATATCCATATCGCAAGAGGCTGCAATTTTCTCCTTCTTTGACACTGTTAATACAAGAAAAACTAGACTGCGGTACCTCCTCCAATGAGAGGCGCTAGACCCTGTTCATTCACCCTCTACATGCACAGAGGATACTGGCCAATCACAAGCGGGCTCTCCCACTCTCTGCATGACATGCATATGCTGGCCAATCACATGCGTCTGTGTTGGTGAGGAGAGAAGGGGCTTTACCAAAGACAGTACAGTATGAGGTTCAGAAACTCTGTGGCTTTACCTCAAAGTGTGTATCTGAAACATGAGTGCTACTAGTGCTAATTAGAATTTCGATTTGGTGCCAAAGAAGGGCGCATCTTCAGTGGTATGGGAGTATTTTGGCTACCAAATGCAAGTGTTGTGCAAAAAGTGCCTCAGAGTTGTGGTGAAAACAAGAGGCAACACGACAAATTTATTCAATCATTTGAAGAATAACAGTCCCCTACTTTGTGGCAATTGCGTGGTAAAAAAAAGCACCTGACAGCAGCAAAGCCCTTAAGCCACAATCAGCCACCTACGTTAAACAGGCATTGATTGTCGATGCATTTTCATGTGTAACGCCCTACGAAAAACATCCCGCAGACACATAAAAATCACAGAGGCTATAACTTATCACATAGCCAAAGACATGGTTCCTATTTACACCGTCAGCAAAGATAGCTTCAAGAAGATGATAAACAAGCTGGACAGGACATACAAAATTCCATCTCAGCATCCCAAGTCGCCATCCCAACACTGTACAACAGAATTAAGGGTGAAGTTGAAACATGTCACGTCAAATGACTGGACCAGACACAGTTTTTGGACACAGGCTGCACCTTACAATCGGTAGGCTACGTGTTACATGTTTTTAAGGCACTTTGACTTATCATTTAAATTATAATCATGATTGAGCCTACTTATACATAATTACACAATCATAAGTTTCCTATTCCATCTGTAGCCTATGGCTGCCTGAATACATAATTAACTTAGGTTATTTAAAAACTCAAAATGGTGAAATAAGAAATAGGAAGTCAAAATGTTATTCATTAATTAATTCATAAGTGCTGGGCCTATAGTGCAATATTTTGATGATCATGTTAAACATGTATTTTTGTTAAGATGTAGGTGTAATAATCCTATCTATTATCATATGTAGCATATAACAATGTTAAAAAAGATCCGTTTCATTTGGTTTTGTATTCAGTTAGCACAGTATGTATTCATTCATATGATCTAATTTTTAGAAGTGATTTTCTCTACCCTGACACTTGGTTTAACCATGTCTGATGGAATTACGAAGTTTTCACCCAAGCATTTGAAAACCACAATATCTAGCCCCCCCCCCCCACAAAAGAAAATCACTATTAGATATTTTGTCCGAATCGTGCAGCCCTAGAGAACAGCTCCAGTCTGCAGCACTGTCTGCATGACTCACTGCTGGCTAGAGCCAAGGGCATTATTAAAACATTGAATTAAACAATCATCCATCTCCTCCAGACACAGAATCCTGCACCCCCAAGGGGGATGCCCCTGCATGCCTCCCCATGCCCCAGGTACTCAGTGAGCACAGTGGGCCCCTGCAGAGCCCTCCTCCTTCTCGCCCTCTGTCATGTTCACAGAGGAAAAGAGCACGACAACAAGGCAGCTGAGCATGACATTTAGTTCCCACGGTGATGTGCAGTGACAACTATTCGGGACAGTTGACAAAAGAGAAAAGAAATCGATGGAAATCTTTTTCAAAAAACAAATGGGGCAAGAAATAAGTCCCTCATAATTTTTTTATAAAAATAACTACCACCCTTTAACCCAGACCAGTGTGGGGCTTCTGAGTGTGTGTATGTGTGTGGCCTCCCACTGCGAGATATTCCCTCTGTCTGACCTTCAGGCTACAAATTGCTTCCCCTCAGGGTGATTGACAGCCGTCGTTGTGACAGCACTAAGCATGTATGAGCTCCCTCCATCAGAGGCTCCATGACACATTCCTCTGTGTATCACTTGCGCTCTCTCCGCCCTCGCTTTCCCTACTGAATCACGCTCTCTCACCCTTCTCTCTTTCCCTGCTGAATCATTATCTCTTCTCTTTACCTCTAGTCAAGTGTATCATCCACTTTGTCTCCAGTCCCCATTCTCAATTTGTATCTATTGCTTCCCTGCTATACCTTTTCTGTGCTGTCAGTCACTCACTCACTGTTTTTCACTCTTCCTTCCCTTGTTATTTCTCATTTCTTACCTCAAGCTCCTCTCTCTCCCTGCAGTATATCTCCTCTGTGTCTGCCTGCCTCTCCCTGTTATGTGAGGGGTGTCTGCCAGTGTCTGTTGGACCCAGTCACCCTGATGCGGTCATGCGCTGGCATGCTCTCTCTTGTGTAAACAGGTACTGTTTCAAATTAGCTCAACAAGTCATCAAGCAACACTGCTCAGGGGGACACAGCGGTTCACAGCAGGCGTTTCATGTTGTACAGTGCATTCAGAAAGTATTCAGATCCACATTTTGTTACATTACAGCCTTAATCTAAAATGTATTTTTAGAAAATAGGTTTTTAGAATTGTATGCACATTTATACAAAATAAAAAAAATCACATTTACATAAGTATTCAGACCCTTTACTCAGTACTTCGTTGAAGCACCTTCGGCAGCAATTACAGCCTCGAGTCTTCTTGGGTATGACGGTACAAGCTTGGCTCACCTGTATTTGGGGAGTTTCTCCCATTCTTCTCTGCAGATCCTCTGAAGCTCTGTCAGATTGGATGGGGAGCGTCGCTGCACAGCTATTTTCAGGTCTCTCCAGAAATGTTAGATCGGGTTCAAGTCCGGGCTCTGGCTGGGCCACTCAAGGACATTCAGAGACTTGTCCCGAAGCCACTCCTGCGTTGTCTTGGCTGTGTGCTTAGGGTCATTGTCCTGTTGGAAGGTGAACCTTCGCCCCAGCCTGAGGTCATGAACACTCTGGAGCAGGTTTTCATCAAGGATCTCTCTGTACTTTGCTCCGTTCATCTTTCCCTCGATCCTGACTAGTCTCCCAGTCCCTGCTGCGGAAAAACATCCCCACAGCATGATGCTGCCACCATCATGCTTCACCGTAGGGATGGTGCCAGGTTTCCTCCAGATGTGACGCTTGGCATTCAGGCCAAAGAGTTCAATCTTGGTTTCATCAGACCAGAGAATCTTGTTTCTCATGGTCTGAGAGTCCATTAGGTGCCTTTTGGCAAACTCCAAGCAGGCTGTCATGTGCCTTTTACTGAGGAGTGGCTTCCGTCTGGCCACTCTACCATAAAGGCCTGATTGGTGGAGTGCTGCAGAGATGGTTGTCCTTCTGGAAGGTTCTCCCATCTCCACAGAGGAACTCTAGAGCTCTGTCAGAGTGACCATCGGGTTCTTGGTCACCTCCCTGACCAAGGCGCTTCTCCCCCGATTGCTCAGTTTGGCCGGGCGGCCAGCTCTAGGAAGAGTATTGGTGATTCCAAACTTCTTCCATTTAAGAATGATGGAGGCCACTGTGTTCATTCAATGCTGCTGAATTGTTTGGGTACCCTTCCCCAGATCGGTGCCTCGACACAATCCTGTATCGGTGCTCTATGGACAATTCCTTCGATCTCATGGCTTGGTTTTTGCTTTGACATGCAATGTCAACTGTGGGACCTAATATAGACAGGTGTGTGCCTTTCCAAATCATGTCCAATCAATTGAATTTACCACAGGTGGACTCCAATCAAGTTGTAGAAACATCTCAAGGATGATCAATGGAAACAGGATGCACCTGAGCTCAATTTTTGTTTTTATTTTTTAATACATTTGCAAAAATGTCTAAAAACCTGTTTTTTTGCTTTGTCGTTATGGGGTATTGTGTGTAGATTGAGATTGTATTTTTTTTATTTCATCCATTTTAGAATAATAATGGTCTGAATACTTTCCGAATGCACTGTACACTATACAAAGGGACCAAAACAGAAACATAGCCTATATACAAATCAGAGAAACCTTAAAGTTTCTGCTCACAATACCAAAAATGTGCTCAGTGCCCCCAAAAATTAGAGGGAACATTGGTGACATTACAAATTTGCTTTCATGGAAATACCACTGATCCAGTCTCCAAATGACGAAGAATTCTATACACAGAAGACTATCATGTCACATATAATAATCTTACCTGAATAAAAAGACAATCCAATAAATTCTTCCAGATGACACTACCGCTGAGCTGTTTCTTTCCCTGTCTCGTGTTGTGACTGACACGGATGGAGTTGTGATCCAGAGGAGGGATGACCGTGGTGGAAAGAGGCGTGTGTGAGGGCCAGCCCAGCGCTTTCCTTCCCTCCCTGGGTAATAATGTGCGCCATTCTGTCATCCCCCAGGAGACTCTTGGCTGAGTGAACACATCCCCCCGCTGCAGTCCATCACGACCAGCAGGCCTCACCCCCCTTCCTCCCACCCATTCACAGCATGGCCGGGCCCAGCCACTCCAGCCCACACTCACTCTCATATCCCCTCTCTGCTCTCTGATACTCCTTGTCCCTCTGTACCTTCTGCTCTCAGTTCTTCTCCAGGCTACTTTGCCTCCCCACTCAGTCACTCTAGACGTCTCTCTCAGTCTTGTTCTCGCACTCGCTCTCTCTCTCTCTCCACCCTCCTCTGAGGACAAGTTCAATTCAACAGCTCGTTCTCTCAACGTTTCTCCATTTGTCAGATTGCCAAATGAGCCATTGTATTTAAAAATCACTCACATTCTCTCAAATCTCATGAAGTAATTAAGAACTTTTAAATCTACCAATTAACACATTAAGATTAGGGCCTACCTGCTCATGCTTAAGGATTAATGCAGATGCTGATAATGCTTGATAAGCATTTGCAGATACAAATGGAGTGTGCCAGCACGTCCTTCTTAAGTAATTCCATTAGCCTTGACAATTTGTGTTAATGTGACAGTGGTAAAATCCACGGATTATAATGACTCTATTCAATCATTTTAACAGACGCGCATACACACACACACACACGCGCTGTAGGCTATTATTGCTTTCAGTGTGACCCGATCAAAACAGTCACAAAGAGGATATAAATATTGAAGTAGGCCTAAGTCTTATAATTCAATTACCATTGAATTCCCTCTCTATTGTGAGGCTACGCTAAAATATTGAGCAATACATGCCTCCCATTCCCTCCACTTAAGTGAAGCCTATTCTTGCAGAGCAGAACATTTGTGAATGTGCAAGTTCAGTCTGAGTGCTACTGCAAACCTCAGTTTAACACCATCCCACTAAACTGACCAACACTCACAAACATCTGGACATCAAAATGTCGTTGTGAAGCGTCAACAGGCTGCAGTCTGTGCATACCCAACAGTAGCAGAGTTAACGCAATTCTAATCATTTGATTTGGAATACGAGAATCACCAGCGTGACGCACAGCAGTGAGCCAAAAATCCTACCTCTGCATAAACATGTCTGGAACAAAGTGGCAAGCAACAATCAACAGGGAAAGTCACATCCCCAAACCCACAGACTGAGGCATCACGTCACAACAGCCAAAGAACATTGGCCCCTGATCCCGACCATTAATCAAGTTAAAAAGGCCCCGCTGGGTTCTCCCTGGGACCTGGAGTACTCGAGGTACAGCATACCAACACACAGCACAGCCATCAGGAAAACTGATCCAGCAGCAAGGTGTCACATTCTAGGAGCAGAGTGATTGGTTTCAGGTGCTGTGCTGGCTACATTTGAATATGATAGCAGCATATGCCTGACAGCATTGATCAGCTAACGCAAACCTTTCAAAAAATTACTCAAGATGTGCCTCCTCTCGTATAAGAATGCTTGAAAAACGTATTCCAACTATTAACGGCAGAACTCAGGAGGTCAGGTCACAAACACACAGTGCCTTCTTGTTGGAGAACCAAAGTGAGTGCGGTGGCAGTGCACAGCTAGATTTGGCCTACTTGGGCATTAAGTGGGATTGGGTGAGAGTTGGGCCTCCCCATGCATGTTGATATTGCAAGCATTTTCCTGATCTTGCTTCTGTAGCACACATACAGCCACATGTTAGCACTAGAGGTCTTCACGGATCCACCTGTACCTGAATACCCGAGGCCAGATCCAGGACCCTGATATGATTGTCACGTGTCTCGGGTAGGTGTAATTTTAACTGACTTGTCCGGAAGGACCCATACAGATACGAATGCGCCTTCTGCAGTAGAGAGAGAGAATTTGTATAATTTATGCTGATGCTCTTTGCTTTTCACTAGAGTGGCGCGTGTAGCTTGTTGTTGTTGGCCAATCGTAAGTCATCAAAGTGATATTAGGCGTGATTCATCACTCAAGAGAACGCGTTTCCACTGCTCCAGATTCCAATGGCGGCGAGCTATACACCACTCCAGCCGACGCGTGGCATTGCGCATGGTGATCTTAGGCTTATGTGCGGCCTGCTCGGCCATGGAAACCCATTTCATGAAGCTCCCGACGAACAATTATTGTGCTGACGTTGCTTCCAAAGGGAGTTTGGAACTCGGTAGTGAGTGTTGCAACAAAGGACAGACTATCTTTATGCGCTACGCGCTTCTGCACTTGGCGGTCCCGTTCTGTGAGCATGTGTGGTCTACCACTTCGCGGCTGAGGCATTGTTGCTCCTAGACGTTTCCACTTCACAATAACAGCACTTACAGTTGACCGGTGCAGCTCTAGCAGGGCAGAAATTTGACAAACTGACTTGTTGGAAAGGTGGCATCCTATGAAGGTGCCACGTTGAAAGTCACTGAGTAGGACAATTCTACTGCCAATGTTTGTCTATGGGGATTGCATGGCTGTGTGCTCGATTGTATACACCTGTCAGCAACGGGTCTGGCTGAAATATATATTCTGAATGGAGTTGTTGTTGTTTGTAACTGTGTAGGATGAGAAAGCGTGGCAGATGTGATGTTGCCTACCCTCGCCACCTGGGGGCGGCCTGTCAGAAAGTCCAGGATCCAGTTGCAGAGGGAGGGTTTTCAGTCCCAGGGTCCTGAGCGTAGGGATGAGCTTGGAGGGAACTATGGTGTTGAACACTGAGCTGTAGTCAATGAACAGCATTCTCACATAGGTGTTCCTCTTGTCCAGGCGGGAGAGGGCGGTGTGGAGTGCAATAGAGATTGCGTAATCCGAGTATCTGTTGGGGCAGTATGCGAATTGGAGTGGGTCCAGGGTGTCTGGGATGATGGTGTTGATGTGAGCCATGACCAGCCTTTCAAAGCATTTCATGGCTGCAGATCTGAGTGCTATGGGGCTATAGTCATTTAGACAGGTTATCTTGGCATTCTTGGGCACAGGGACTATGGTGGTCTGCTTGAAACATGTAGGTATTACAGACTGGGTCAGGGAGAGGTTGAAAATGTCAGAGAAGACACTTGTCAGCTGGTCAGCGCATTCTCTGAGTACGCTTCCTGGTAATCCGTCTGTCCCCGCGGTCTTGTGAATGTTAACCTTTTTAAAGGTCTTACTCACATCGGCTACGGAGAGCGAGATCACACAGTCATCCGAAAACAGCTGGTGCTCTCACGCATGGTTCAGTGTTGCTTGCCTCGAAGCGAGCATAAAAGGCATTTAGCTCATCTGGTAGGCTCACGTCACTGGGCAGCTTGCGGCTGGGTTTCCCTTTGTAATCCGTGATAGTTTGCAAGCCCTGCAACATCTGCTCGGAGGTCGTAGCGTGATTTCTTATAAGCGTCTGGATTAGTGTCCTGCTCCTTGAAAGCGGCAGCTCTAGCCTTTAGCTCAACGCGGCTGTTGCCTGTAATTCATGGCTTCTGGTTGGGATATGTACGTAAAGTCACTGTGGGGATGACATAGTCGATGCACTTACTAATGAAGCCGGTGACTGATGTGGTAAACTCCTCAATGTTATCGGATGAATCCCGGGAACATATTCCAATCTGTGCTAGCGAAACAGTCCTGTAGCTTAGCATTCACTTCATCGGACCACTTCTGTATTGAGCGAGTCACTGGTACTTCCTGTTTGAGTTTTTGCTTGTAAGCAGAAATCAGGAGGACAGAGTTATGGTCAGATTTGCCAAAGGGAAGGCGAGGGAGAGCCTTGCATGCTGGTCCCGTGTAGCTCAGTTGGTAGAACATGGTGCTTGCAACGCAAGGGTTGTGGGTTCAATTCCCACAGGAGACCAGTATGAAAAAAGTATGAAAATGTATGCACTCACTACTGTAAGTCGCTCTGGATAAGAGCGTCTCCTAAATGACGTAAATGTAAAAATTGTCAAACGGATCAGTTTCCCTGCATTAAAATCACCGGCCATGAGATGTGCCGCATCTGGATGTGCATTTTCTTGTTTGCTTATGGCCCTACACAGCTCGTTGAGTGCGGTCTTAGTGCCAGCGTTGGTTTCTGGTGGTTAAAAGACAGCTACGAAAAATATAGATGAAAACGCTCTTGGTAAATAGTATGTACTGCAGCTTATCATGAGGTATTCTAACTCAGGCGATCAAAAACTTGAGACTTCCTTAAAGGGTAGGAAGCATGTAACAACACAGTGTGGTCAAAGACTTAGTAACATCGCTGTAGTCACGATCTGGTTACCTTTAAGTACAAAAATAGTTGTTATGTTTTAAATATTTCTTAACTTATTTCTGGATATCTTCTAAACTAAACTACCCACAATGCACTATTTCTCAACGTCATATGGAGGATCTACTCTGTGCTACTGAGCAGCTAGCATAAGCTGGCTAACGTTAGTCACTAGCCATGATAGCATGTAATTACATTCCAAACCAAGTGTTGGCAGTGGTGAGCTACAATCCACCAATCGCAGTAAGTGTGATGTAAACAAGAAGTTGATGGGGCACAGACTTTGTGGCTGTGTTATCTAGTGGGAACCCGTTAGCATGGCAGGCCATTATGCCTTCTTCCCGTGGGCTTAAAACGAAACAGAAAATCTAATTTTGTAGCACCTCGTCTGTTCTCCTTTTTGTTTTGTCAACTTTTCGGCATGTTCTCTGTGAACTATGCTATGGGAGTTTTGTAACCTTTTCCACCTTGGCTTAGTGCTAGCGCGATAGATTCCAGATATCCGTCAGCTATCTATTTGGGATTTCCTTGACTCTCCATTGGCCGGTGAAGCACCCGCCTCCCCCTGGCTTTGGTAGCTAACTCGGCCTGCACGCTTTTAAAAGTTTTACCATCGGATGAGCCCCAGCCATCAATCTGCAAGTCTCTGCTCCCTCTTTGCTTTGATCTGTGGTTGTTTTAGTTGTGTGTTGTGTTAGTTGGGTTCTAGCTGTTCTCAAGTAGTTGGGCTCTAGCTTGCTGACCATAACCGTGGTGGTTGGCTAGGCTTGCTAGGCTAATAGCTAGTTGGCTAAATAGCTGGCTGGCTAGCTTGCTGGCTAAGATAACAACATATAACTAACATTCTTTGATAACTGGTTAGATGGCGTTATGTATTGAGCCCGACCAATTTATCGGTTGACCAATATTACTCTTTTACGGATGTATTTCTATCTGTGTGTAATCCACCAAAAAGGACCGATATAAGATACGGTGAAAACGCTAAATAAAAAGCTGTTCTTCATAGAATACTTTTTTTGCATTTCATTTTTTGTCCTAAAGACGGTGCACTTTACACAGCTATAAGCCTATCTTGCCTTGGTGCGCAAGACTGGACACTATCACCCAATGCTACTACAACAGTCGGAGAGGAGAGTAAACTACTGTGAACTAACTGTTACTACTTCTACGGTGAGTGCTGAGTAGATTGAAGGCACTGTAGCTTCTGAAAGTATTTATGCCCCTCGACTTCTTCCACATTTCGTGTTACAGCCTGAATTCAAAATGGCTTAAATTGATGTTTTTCCTCGCACCCATCTACAGACAATACCCCATAATGACAAAGTGAAAACATGTTAAGACATTTTTGCACATTTATTTAAAATGAAATACAGAAATATCTCATTTACATAAGTATTCACACCCTAGTCAATACTTTGTAGAAGCACCTTTGACGGCGATTACAGCTTTGAGTCGTCTTAGGTATGTCTATCAGCTTTGCATATTCATGCTTTCTTCAAATTTAAGAAATCAGCTTTCTCAGTATCTCTGTAGGGCTGTTTTAAGCACAATCCATACAGCAAAAGTGTATTTGTTTCATTCCAGCTATAATAATTAAAATAAAATCGGCAGATATCGGTTAAAGCTGCAATATGTAACTTTCTAGACGACCTGACCAAATTCACATAGACATGTGAGTTATAGATCTCATTTTCATTGAAGCAAGTCTAAGAAGCAGTAGAACTGTTGGATGTGCATTATTTCTATGCTTTCCGTTCTTAAGTTTTGTTTTTGCGTCTTTTACTTTTGGTTTGGTACACCAGCTTCAAACAGCTGAAAATATAATATTTTTGGTTATGGAAAATATACTTTATATACTTTAGATGGTACAATGATTGTCTACCCTATACTTGCTTGTTTTGTCACATAAACTGAAATTAGGGGAACTATTAGAATTTTAGCAACCAGGAAACGGCGGAGTGATTTCTGCATAGTGCATCTTTAATATTTCGGAATCGGATCCAAAAATAGTTATGCATTTCCAAAACTTTGGTTTACTTTAATGTAGCTGTAAACTAGGTGTTGATAGCAACTGGCTGACTCACGTAGTGCTAACATAACATTAGCAGGCTGGTAGTGGCTAGTTGGCTTGTAACAATAAATTCATAAAGTAACTGCTTGTAAGTTGGCTGAAAATTACATTGAAACCAGTAGTCATGACTGCGAACGATTTGGTTTAATTTGAAGTTATTTCTGTTGGAGTTTACATTATAAACTAACATTCTTAGTTTACATTATAAACTAACATTCTTAGTTTACATTATAAACTAACATGCTTGCCGGGTCCGCCATATAACATCACCTCACGGACATGACTTCGGTATTCTGATCGGTTTTATGTAATAACTAAAAAAATTAATAGAAACGTGAGGTGTAACTTTGCATTTTAAGGCGTATACTAATGCAAATACATATGCTACGTTTATGCTACCTACCCTTTAACATTAGAAATCATGCACCAGCTGTTGTTAACAAAGAGACACACCCCTCCCCTCTTAGTCTTACCCGAGGCTGCCGAGCGGTCTTGACGATGCATGGAAAAACCAGCTAGATGTATATTAGCCATGACTCCGATAAACATAGAATTTTACATTCTTCAGGTCCAATTGATAGGATAGTATCGAACAGAGCTCGTCCAGTTTGTTCTCTAGTGACTGTACGTTCGCCAATAGAACGGAGGGTAGAGTAGTCTCGTCAAAGTAGTCTTGTCTGGATGCCGGCTTGTCTGCCTCTCTTGCGCTGTTGCTTCCTCTTTCGAGTCCCCGAGATTAGGGCCTGGTCCGGAGTAGGGTTGGGTGGTATCCAGATTTGCATATCATTATACCATCCTTCTCTCACCCAGGGATATACAGAATTACCAGTTTAGTACACAACTGAGTACCAAAAAATGCAAAAAAAACAATTGGGTGTCTAATACCAGAATGCTAACAAAATTAGCACAAGTACTAGCGAATTTCCATGGAGGCTGCTAGCTAAACATGTTAACGAGCACAAACGAAAATAAATAAATTACAAAGACAGGCAATCCAGCTCACAAAGTTTATATATATATATATATATATATATAAGTAGGAGCTACCGAATGTCATTTTTGGTGAGTTTGGACATTTACAAGCGAATGCGAACAAGAGACATTGTGCAAATGAACAAAGTTTTGATGAATGCAGTACTGGCTCTCCAGCAGCATGTCTACACCAAAGATTTTTATAACTAAACCCATCTGTGTCAACACGCTGTGTCTGTGTGGAGTCTGCTCTGCTCGGAGAAGAGGGGGGAGGAGCAGGTGGGCCGAGAAAGGAGAGGAGAAAAAACTCAAGGAAATCAACATAGCAATGGCAGCTGTACACATAACTCATCCAAGGGGCTTTGACTTCTCAAACATAGCAGAAAGCTAACACAATATGATGCCCCATCACCTTATTAATTCAGCCACTTACTTAGATTAGGCCAAGCTCGCAGTCGGCGTTCCAATTCATTCCAAAGGTGTTCGATGGGGTTGAGGTCAGGGCTCTGCGCAGGCCAGTCAAGTTCTTCCACACCAATCTCAACAAACGATTTCTGTATGGACCTCGCTTTGTGCACGGGGGCATTATCATGCTGAAACAGGAAAGGGCCTTCCCCAAACTGTTGCCACAATGTTGGAGGCACAGAATCGTCTAGAATGTAATTGTATGCTGTAGCATTAAGATTTACCTTCACTGGAACTAAGGGGCCTAGTCCGAACCATGAAAAACAGCCCCAGATCATTATTCCTCCTCCACCAAACTTTACAGTTGGCACTATGCATTGGGGCAGGTTGCGTTCTCCTGGCATCTGCCAAACCCAGATTAGTCTATCAGACTGCCAGATGGTGAAGTGTGATTCATCACTCCAGAGAACGCGTTTCCACTGCTCCAGAGTCCAATGGTGGCAAGCTTTACACCACTCCAGCCGACACTTGGCATTGCGCATGGTGATCTTACGCTTGTGTGCGGCTGCTTGGCCATGGAAACCCATTTCATCAAGCTCCCGACGAACAGTTCTTGTGCTGACGTTGCTTCCAGAGGCAGTTTGGAACTCGGTATTGAGTGTTGCAACCGAGGAAAGACGATTTTTACGCACTATGCGCTTCAGCGGTCCTGTTCTGTGAGCTTGTGTGGCCTACCACTTTGCAGCTGAGCCGTTGTTGCCCCTAAACATTTTCAGCACCGTGGCAGCTCTAGCAGGGCAGACATTTGACTAACTGAGTTGTTGGAAAGGTGGCATCCTATGACGGTGCCACGTTGAAAGTCACTGAGCTCTTCAGTAAGGCCATTCTACTGCCAATGTTTGTCTATGGAGATTGCATGGCTGTGTGCTCGATTTTATACATCTGTCAGCAACAGGTGTGGCTGAAATAGCCAAATCTACTAATTTGAAGGGGTGTCCACATACTTTGGTATATATAGTGTACGTCATCTTCACACAAAGGCCCATTCAGGCAGAAGAACAAGATAAAAGGAGTAAAGACAAACAACCACCAACACACACACTCCTAAAGTGTGAATAATTTCGCTGAGAGCATACTGCATCAAACAGAGAGAAAATATGCCTAATTAGTACTCATTACAATAAGAGCCAGGCTTACAACAAGCAAACAACTGCATCAAAGGTTAACAACTCAGATCAAATGGGAATGTGAGAACCCACTTCAGTGATGTCATGCGATTCCATTGACCAAATAGAAGCAATTGGGCTGCTGCCAAAAGCTCCATGGTAAGGGGCTTGGACATGCTTGTCATCACTTCCCACCATTAACATAAAGCATGCTAACCCCCATTGTGACGTACCAGTATCTGCTAACTTACCCTGGCCGGACCAAATCAGAACCAATCATAGACGTAGATGTTTCACAAGTTTGGACAGCACAGTAGAGAACAGTACAGTAAAGTAAAGAAACGTAGAGTACAGTATAATGTACTGTATTCTACATTGGCCATCTACTTTGCGCTACTCTACTGTGATGTCCAACCTTGTGAAACATGGATGTCCATGATTGGTTCCGATTTGGTCTGGTCCGGACAAACCAAATGTGGTCTTTGGGACACAAGAGGTTGGTAGCACCTTAATTGGGGAGAACGGGCTCATGGTAATGACTGGAGCGGAATCAGTGGAATGGTATCAAATACATGAAACACATGGTTTCCAGGTGTTTGATGCCATTCCATTTGCTCTGTTCCGGCCATTATTATGTGCCGTTCTCCACTCAGCAGCCTCCTGTGCTTTGGGAGCGGAGCTCATTACAACAATAACCAGTGTGTAGAATAATACCCAAATATGCAAAAGAAGGATATTACATATTTGTACTTTTGTGTACCTATTCAGGACACATCACCATGAAGAGAATGATATTCATAATTATGCATTTCTGTATAGTACAGATCAGGGACCGTCATTTTGTAACGGATGTAAATCCACTGCATTTACTGCAGTTTAATAACCAAAATCATTTTTTTCAAAACTCAAGGTGTCATGTCGTAGCTGACAACCCATTCTTTCTAAAGGCATCTTTGAATTCGGAGCAGAATTCACATAAAAATCTGAGTGAGATTTTACCGTAATTGTGTTACCAAACTTTGCATCTGCAAAGGTCTTCCAGTAAATGTGTTATGACATTTTCTGTGTAAATTGTTCAAAGTAGACCTTGTGCATAGAGTTGTATGGTTTGTTAAACTTTGAAATCAATGTTTTTTGTTTGGCATACATTTTAAAACGAAAAATCTGAATCAAAGCATAATTCCATTCATGTGGAATTGCCCAGTACACAACACACTTTTCGATTAGCAGTAAACCGGTCAGTGTTTTCCCAGTGGCAGACCAAAGGCGTCAGCAGAACACTCATTCTAAAACCACAGCTGGAAAGGTTAGGGCATGGAGTGACTCTTCTGCAGGCTCACAAATGACTCATCTCTAGATTTCATCAGGCAGCTGATGATAAGTGCCTGTAAACTCACACTGCCACAGACAACTTATCAGCAGTACCCAGAACTCAGGCTGGAGTGGTAAACATGAAATTTAAAGGGAATCATGTAAAAAATTCTGAATGCATATCGTGATGATGTCATCTTAGTTTCCCATTACAGACGCACTTCTGAGTGACAACCCAGAAATAGGTTTCTAAGGGGGGGGTCATTTCTCCCAGCTCTGCTGAGGAGTATTTTTGCTCTGCTCATACAGGAGTAATAAAGGCCTAGTGCACTAATTTGGTGGGGGAGGGGGAATATTTCAATTTATATATATATATATATTTTTTCTTTTTTCAGGGGGTGCTGCGGCACTCTCAGAACCCCTAGCTACTACTGATGTTTAATCCTACAGGTAGCCTAGGTGATATATTGTAACAGATGTTTCAAGCAACATATGTCTTATTTCAATCTGGTGATACTAATGTCAAATTCAGAACTGCTCTATTCTAGCAGCTCCATACAGCTATTATGAAGTAAGGTCCTTCATTTCCACCCCATCCCCCTCTCTCGCTACCGAGGCAACCGACAGCACACCTAGACGACTCCATTCACTCACTAGACATACAATAATTAAATGCATGGCCACACAATGCAACGTCAATCAATAAGTCAAAATATTACTACTTAAATTGGTAGACAGTTAACGTTGATTTCAATAAATTGCGACCCTTTCCTGCAAGAGTAAAAAAAATACCCGTTCAGACATACCTTGTGGATGTGCCCTTCCTCACATCGCATATGCTGCATTTAAAAGCCTCTGCACTGTTCTTGAAGGTGCAGACGCTACAGTCCCAATATCCGTCGTCAGCACTTGGTTTAGCTTGTCTTTTTGGCCTTAGAAATATAAAAATGTAAAGTCAAGTTAGTTTATTACATAATGATTTGGTTATGACTGTTGACTGTGGTAATGACATTAAAATCAGCACTTGGTTTAGCTCGTCTTTTTGGCCTTAGAAATATAAGAATGTAAAGTCAAGTTAGTTTATTACATATAATTAATTTGGTTATGACTGTTGTTGGTGATAATGACATGCTGTACCCACTAAATTAAAATCAGCTAACTTAAACTAATACAGAAAATAATTGGTTGGCTGTCAGGTTATCCATTCGAATCCCGAATAACCTACGCAGCGCGAGTTTCTCGACTAGATCGCTCACTAGCTAAAATCAAGGTCCTTGCTATCCGGGATCCTTGGGACGTCCCTTTCCCATTGAAGTTGACGTTAAAATTGTTATGGTAAGGGTTATGTTATGGTTGGGGTAGGAGTTAAGGTAGGGATGTCCCAAGGATGCAAAATTGCACTAACCCTAGAATCAAGCGACCTAGCTATAATTTCGGTTAGCTAGCTAGCTACAACATTCGATTGTATCGCGGCATAGCCTAATGTCTGTTCGGGGGCTAAGCATGTTAGCTAGGAAAACGAATGTCAAATAATGTCCATTCGACATTGATCTTCGAACGACTTCTGTTGACATTGAATAGAATTTTCTAGAATGCCAGGCATATCCACTGAAAAATTCCCTTTGTCTGAGAGTGACTGGTAGAGAGTAGGGAGCGAGAAGCCGCCATAGTGCCTGTGCACTATTCTAGCTCTGGCATACACACTGAAAAAGGGAGAAACACTCCTTGAGAAATCATCCGAATATCAACCGCAAACGCCACGGAATTCTCGCAAAACAAGTCTAAATCGACACAAAACGGACTGGGGTACACGGTTAAATACCTGGTAGGGCTTTTCTTGTCGCCCATGGTGAAGAACTGTCTTCCAAAAGAAGAAAAGGTCTTCAGTAATTATCAGTAATTGTTGTAGTTTGTGCGCGGAGGATCCAGATAGAACCGCTGCTAAAGCTGGCAGTTAAGCTCGCATTCAGCGGCAGCGCGACTGCACACCGCGTGACTCCAAGACGCCCAATCACTGCATGCCTCGGTTTAAAAGTCTGGTTGGAAATAAGAGAAATAGGTAGATCGCTAGAAATGTCCTCATAATATCCTGTATCGAAATGAGATGATGCGGTTTATAGTCGAAATGTAGGAATAACAGTGCCAGCACAATGTATTCACAGGTTTCGTGAGTGTCATACTGTGCAGTGCCACAGCATGCAGCATGAGCTGGTGTCATTGCATTTTATGCAGACTCACACTGAAGATGTAGGTAGTGGAGTTCATGTTGGGACACAGGTGCATAGAAAGTTATTCCCATCATCCATTTTCAATCGTGACAGCTGTAGGAGTCAAAATGTCTAGGCCTACTAATAAGCCAAATGCAAAAATAAATGTTGAGTGCAATCTGTTTCTCATGGAAGACTAATTAAATCTGAGGCGGGTAACATCAATAGTGAGGACAAACCCAGCCAGCCTCTCTCCTTCCACACTGAGTCCAAACCTAGAGTCACTGGGTCCTGATTGTGACAGTGGAGCCCAGTTTGCTAAGCAGGATCAAGAGATGGCATCAGTGATGCTGGAAGACTGCAGTCAAACACTGAAGCTGAATGTCAACATTAAAAATGAAGAAGAGGAGGAGAAGATGGGGAAATCTGTTTCTCATGGTAAGAGTAGGTTCTATCTAACTAAGTTTGTTGTTCGTTCCAACTTCCCACTGTGCATGAAAAGTTGCAGTAGAACTGTTTCTTGATGAACTCTTTCAATAAGATGGTATGTTATTCCATGCTACTCAGACTTGCATGGTTTGACACCTATTTTGTCAGCATTTGTTTTATTTACTGGGCTATCTGGAGTGATCAGAGAGTAGACTAAAGAAGTGAAGTCGACAAACTGCCAGTGTTTTAAAGTTCTAGGAAATGAGTCTGTGTAGTGTCTAACCCCTGTTATAGTGAGTGGAGGATGTAGCTCAGTTGGTAGAGCATGGCGCTTGCAAAGCCAGGATTGTGGGTTCGTTTCCCACGGGGGGCCAGTATGAAAATGTATGCACTCACTATCTGTAAGTCGCTCTGGATAGGAGCGTCTGCTAAATGACTAAAATGTAAATGTAAATCAGAGCAGTCCAGTCAATGTAGCCTGTCATACCTGTCCGTGAGATTAGCCTACTGTCATTGCATTGAGACGGACATGTTTCAGTTGTTTCATCCTCTGCCTAACATTTGAAAGGACTCAAGGAAATTGGGATTGCCTTATGTTTCAAATAGGACAAACAAAGAAAGAAGGGTTTACCTCAGATACTAAACATTCACCTTGAATGAACATTTGTATTTAGATACAAATGTTCACCTTACTCATCATTTCCAAAATTCCAGACATCCTGGAGGACCCCCTATATAATCTGCCCATACTCCTAGCCTTAGTGGGCTACTTCATCATGCACCCCTTGAAGGCCTCCCTCCCTCCTGCACAGGACAAGACTCTCTCTTTGGGGAGATAAAGCATGAATCATGTAGCCTCATTAGCCACTTGCCATGGCTCCTGGTCCTAAAGTGTCTGCTAAATAGCATATATTATTGTGAATCTCTCCCTTCTTCTATCCACCAAGAGGAGAGGAGAGGAGAGGATACGATCACTTACTTCTGCTGCATCACTGTCATTCCTGTCACACCGGCTCTGCCCTCTACCCAGTGATTATACACTCTTAGAAAAAAAGGGTTCCAAAGGGGTTCTTCGGCTGTCCCCCATAGGAGAACCCTTTTTGGTTCCAGGTAGAACCATTTTGGGTTCCATATAGAGCCCTCTGTGGAAAATGGTTCTACCTGGAACGAAAAAGGGTTCTTCAAAAGTTCTCCTACATGGGGACAGCCGAATAACCATTTTAGGTTCTAGATATCTGCTTAGCTCATAGCATGCTGCTCTAGAGGCTCATCTGCTCATCATGGTACTGATAACCTGAATTCAATCAAGACAGCATTAAGCATTGCCTGACTGATTCTGAAATTAATTCAAGTGAAAATTGGGCCTTTTTGACATTACGGTAATAAGGGAGACATTATAAGAAAAGCAACAAGTGAAAAGAGAATTGGGGGAGGGGACAGAGACGAGAAATGATACCATGCATTAGGCAATTCAAGAGTGTGACTGAAACAGCTCTACCCACATCAGAGTTCCTTCCTTTACTGAATCTTGTTATTGCTCAGAAAAATCATCTGTGATTGGCATGTTGCCAAGCTGTCAACAACCAAAAGTGCATGGTAGCTCTGACATACATTTCCTCTGACTGAATCTCTTTGGAAAAATACACCTGGTGCTGAAGTTCTGGTATGATCAGTCAAATGTGTTTAACTCTGAGTGTAGTATGATGAGAGATTATACGTAGGGATTACAGATGGCTCAATTACATAAAAAGCAGGTGTTCTGCCTTGAGCACTTCCTTATATTAAATTATATTAACTGAGAATATAGCACTTCAGTAAAACTGTCTTTCGTTTCTTATATGGTAATTAAGATAATTATTGGCCTATTGAAAAAAATATTTATCCAATGTGAAATCAGGTTTCAGCATGTGAACAGGTCGATTGTTCCAGAGAGATGGTAATCTAAAGGAAAAAGCAGTTTATTTTTGTCTATTTATGGCAAAAGACAGCATCTTGTAGCGGAAACGTGTTGGACTTCACACAGTTCCTTTCCTGTATACTTGTTTTTGGAAAACATTAATTGGACTGAAAAACAGTGGAGTGGAAGAGATGGAGAGAGAAGGGCAGATTAAGGTTGAGCCAGGGAGAAGAGAGGCAGTGGAGCAGACAGAGGAGAATAGGCTGTTAAGCGACAGGTAGGATAGCAGACGAGGACACATACTCCTGATACTGGAATCACACAGGAGAGGAGAGAAGCTCATGATTAATCGAGGTCTCTCACAAAGTTCCCTGAGGACATTCCAGGATCAATAAAAGTCTCACAGGAAAGAAACTAAACAAAAAATAATAATTTGCCACTGCTTGCAATACACTCAAGATCCTCTTGCTCCCAATTAGTCCATCATGTTATTTGTCCCTCGTCTTACTTGCCTAATTAATTACACAATTAGTCATCCTCATCATCATCATTATCATCTAATTATGAAGGACAAGTCAGGATGCATTTGGTCATAAAATTGAGGTTTTTCATGCAGGCAATTAGACCCTCTTTGTTTTGACTGTTCAGCAACTGGTAGGTATTTACTCCACTTGACCTTTCACCCTGTGATTACACCTAATGGTGTGTTTACCTCCAGTGTCGTTTACTGTCTGTGGGCATATTTGTGGGCAGTGAAGAAAATACCTCTGTAGCTGTCACACAAAATGGGGATAGAAATGGAGCAGAGGTATACTGTAGAATAGATAACCTGCATCACACACACACACACACACTTCCTGCACTCAGCGTTAAATGACAGTGGCCTCAGACCGGACTGTGTGGGTGTAGGGGAATTGTAGTGTGGTCAGGAGTTGTGGGTTGTGTTTAAGTGTCCAAAGAGGGGGTTAGGGGGTGGTGGCTGAGGACAGTTTCCTCCCCCAGCAGAGGAATGTCTCCATGCATGTTCCTGTTTGGAGAAGCAGCTCACAGCCCAAGATGTTGGCAGGAAACCACATGCTGCTTACACTACGCCGATAAGGAGGAGCAGGGGGAGGCTTTGCCAAACCTTCAGGAAGGTAGATTATCCCACGACATGCTGGCAGCGGTTCAGTCTTTGTGCATCTGCGAGTGTGTGTGTGTACACTAAGTGTGTGTGTGTGTGTGTGTGTGTGTGTGAGAGAGAGATTATGTGAGAAAAAGGCTCCTTCAGTTCACTAAACAGCAGAGAGTTTCAGTGAATTCAGGGCAGACTCCACAAAAGGCAGTATAACAAAAGGCCTGCAAGCTAAGAATGTGCAACGCAGAGGCACGGCCCAATCTCATGGTTTGTTAACCCAGGAACACAACTGTGAATAAAGAATAAGACAATCATAAATCACTTGTCAATTACCTCCCTGATGATAAAGAATAAGATAGTGATTTCATTTGTGTGTAGTTTGTGTTTCCCAAATTCCCTTATATCAGAGAGATTCAATATTACATCTACTTCATTATCTTAAATTGAGCTAAGTAACATGCATTTTAGGTGACACATTCAACTGAGGTGTGACTTGTAATGAGGAGTCATGGCACATATTGGTAATGTAGCGGTAATAACAGTTATGTGCAGGTTACATCCCCAATCTGATTCCATTAAATCATTTGAGACATAATTTGAGACTACATCATTATTTAGTTAAAGTAATATCTCCCACAAACTGCAATTGACCATCTGTGTAAAATACAAAGATTCCAACCAGTTTTCACTATATCATTCAATTGCATTCTCACAAATATGCGAGACATGAGCCTAGAGGGACACATATTTTAGACAGAATAGTCAACCATAGTCAAATGTCAAAACATGGAAATATTATCAATGCATCTCCGGTGTATGTGCGTCAGCTCGTCATTTACTAAGCAGTGGGAGAGAGATTGGAAAGGTTTTCTGCAATGTTCTTATATAGTAATTCCCTGATTATAAATCAGTGGCCCTAGGAAGAGGTTTCAGCCATGTATGGATAGTGTTTATGGTGTTAAGACTAGATCCAGCTGTTTGGTCACACAACGCTGCAGAGCTGCTGTCAATTTGGCAGATTAGTGCATTGATAGACGGAGCACCATCCAACCAGCAATCAATACATACTTTATCATCCTGTGAAATGTTTGTTCAAGCCCTGACACAGTAACCCATGGACGATTCCCTCCCTGGGCTCTCATGGCTATTATGTTGCTTCTTTTCTCAACCAACTCTCTCTCTCTCTCTCAATTTAAGGGGCTTTATTGGCATGGGAAACATGTTTACATTGCCAAAGCAAGTCTCTCTCTCTCGCTCTCTCTCTCGATGGCTATCTGGCCGTCCTCTGAAACGAAACACTATCCCCTTCTCACCAAGTGCTAAGGGATGTGCCTCCCTCAAGTAGGACAACCAAATCGAGACATCCATCACTTTGCGTCAGGGTGGAGTAAATGACCTTGATGCAGTCTTCACACTTCCTTGCAGATACCCTTGGGCTCCAATATGTAGAGATCTAAGCAGCCAGAGTGGCCAGCCTTCACATTAGATTCCTATGATACTGGACACAATAAGCGTGAGATGCAAAGAGCCTCAAGAGTAAGAGGAGAGACAAGGGAAAGAGGAAGGGTAGGGGAGAAACGGGATGAAAGTCACACATTTGTTCCCCTAATTACTCAGAGATCAATAGAGCTAGAGACACCATATTGTATGACAAACAACTTATATACACTGAGTATACAAAACATTAAGAACATGACATAGACTGACCAGGTGAATCCAGGTGAAAGCTATGATCCCTTATTGATGTCACTTGTAGTGTAGATGAAGGGGAGGAGACAGGTTAAATAAGGATTTTTAAGCCTTGAGACATGGATTGTGTATGTGTGCCATTAAGAGGGTAAATGGGCAAGACAAAAAATGTAAGTGCCTTTGAACGGGGTATGGTAGTACGTGCCAGGCACACCGGTTTGTGTCAAGAACTGCAGCGCTGCTGGCTTTTCACGCTCAACAGTTTCAAGAATGGTCCACCACCGAAAGGACATCCTGCCAACTTGACACAACTGTGGGAAGCAATGGAGTCAACATGGGCCAGCATCCCTGTGGAATGCTTCCGACACCTTGTAGAGTCCATGCCCCGACGAATTGAGGCTGTTCTGAGGGGGCGTTCCTAATGTTTGGTATACTCAGTATGTCCTCTTCCATTAGCAACTGTAATTTGATTTCTAGGGTAAATGAGTTGAAATTAAATAGACCAAGAACAGAACTACCGCAACGTTACTTTTGTACCTCCCGGCTGGGCGGAAGTAACAGCTGGAAAATAAATTGCAAAATCTGTCTTAACTCCATGTTTCTGGTTCGTAATGATCGTTACTTTCAACAAATGTACTATCAGCCATAATGTAATGTTTGTGTGGATTTGAATAATTAATGCTATAGGTAAAAAAAGTATGAAAATGAACCATGGCAATGTTGCACAACCACAATATTCTGCCTTAAAATATTAACTGGACTAAAATGGATCCCATAATAGCTATATTAACCATCATTTTCTCATCTCACATTAATGAGAATGTAGTAGGAGATGTTTTTCACCATTTTCAATTACTATTCATGCTTAGCCCTACCAATCAGGTGCGCTGCAGCTGTCCTTGTCATGCGCGCTCCTCGTGTCTTGATAGAATAAATGTCTTTATTCTCCTCACAAACGGCAAACTCATCATGCTTATCACATTTACATGGTTTGACATAAGGTAATTGACCTCCAGAATCATAAAGATATGTTTTTAACCACTAACCTGTCAATAAAAGCTTATTTGAGAAGCTGATCCATCCATTCAATTGATTAAGGCATAATTCTAATGATGTCATATATCATTTTCAAACATTGTCACTTGTTCATATTTGCTAACATTATAAAAGCAATATGATTCCAGGTCATTAGTTTACATTGTGTTACTTTCGTCCCACCCGTCTCTCCTGTAACTTCTCCCAAGCTAACACCCAAGACTAGCTAGCATGATACTTGAAACCTATGCTGTCCTTTGGTCACTAGATGTGTTAAGAAAATGACATATGTTCGGAACCTTAAACAACTAAACACAACTCTACAACCGAAAAACACTTACATCGCTCAAAACCCCTTTTTGTTGATAACATGGTCAGACTGAGCTGGTTTTTTTGCAGGGAGGTCGTCCTCCACATTAGGAACGTTCTGATTTCATTCACTAAGTCATTCTAGCTTCTGGGCTATCTGAGGAAATGGGCGTGTTACTTTTGTCCCGGCTCTCCCCTACGGAAGGAGAGGTGGTAGGAAAGGAAGATGAGATGGTGAGTCAGCAGGAGATGGAGAGTGGTTATGGGGGGAGACAGAGATAGAAAGAGAAGAACATGCTGTGGCAGTAATAGGAGGTGGGCACAGGAGAAGGGTTGGGGAGATGAGAGATGGCGCTCCACCTCTGCTTTAAAAGGCTCTATGGATAGAGAGTGTAAGGATGTCTTTATTAAGCAGAAAAAGGTTTTATGTGTATGGCTGACTTTGCTTGTAGCTTTAGCGGGTTGTGAGTTCTAATTGAAAATAATCTCAAGAGTGATTCATCGCAAAAACAGCACATTGAGGATTTACGTGTTCTCCACAGTGGCATGCTGTGAATGAAAAAGCCTGGTTTCTTCTCTAAACTTGTGAAAAACATTTCTATGCACAGATTACTGTTCACAAACAGTATGACAGCAGCTTACCATAGGGTCAAGAGGAATTCTGTGGATTTAGTACTTGTGTTGCAGTGCATTGTGGTCCTCTGGGAGTTAATTTGGCAGTCAGTGAAACACCACCTGCAGCTTTGAGTGGCATCATTAACAAAGGTCACATGTGCTCACTGTGAAATAATCCACACATGAATTTCTCATTGACTTGTTAATACACCTGGATTTCCTAGCCTGGGGTGATAGTTTGCCCTTTCCTGTCTGCAGGGAAATGATGCTAGCCCCTGTGTGTATGTGGCTGATACATGATACATTTCACAAGTTGTTGTTATTACCACTGACTCCTGAGTTTGAGGTCTAGGATTAGATAATGAAAACATACTGAAAAAGTAATTGTCAAATACACCAAACCACAGAGGATAGTAAATGTACAACAGTATTAGGATAGTGGACCTACCTATCCAATGTCAACCTTTCTTCTAGGGAAAAGAAAAGCTATAGGGACCAAATCATTCTCTTCCCATTTTAATTCTAAATATGCACATAATATCATTACAATGTGAACAGCGAATCTCATTTTGAACCGCGCATCATCACCATTTGGACAAGCAGCTTTTACACAGCCCAGTGGTCAGGGGAGTCAAGGAGGGTTGTAGCATGTCCAATGGAGTGAGTGTTATCACAGTAAAACGTGTGCCTAGGGCAAGTCATGTGTAATGCATTGATCCATGGAACTGCAGTAGGAAAATATCATACACTGATACCATGACCGCTGCCAACGCCGCTCTTCAACAAAGTGCCTGACCAGATTCATCACATAAAATCTACGAGCGTCAATCAGCTACACTGACAGAGGAAGTCATTGACTTTGATTTATGTTTAAGATATCTCAGCGCTAACCTGTTAGTAACTCTTTTAATTTAAATATATTTGTTTTGTGGAAAATAGATATTCCCACTGCTTGACAGATTACAACATGCCTTGTCTTCTCTCAATATACAGTGAGGGAAAAAAGTATTTGATCCCCTGCTGATTTTGTACGTTTGCCCACTGACAAAGACATGATCAGTCTATAATTTTAATGGTAGGTTTATTTGAACAGTGAGAGACAGAATAACATCAAAAGAATCCAGAAAAACGCATGTCAAAAATGTTATGAATTGATTTGCATTTTAATGAGGGAAATAAGTATTTGACCCATCTGCAAAACATGACTTAGTACTTGGTGACAAAACCCTTGTTGGCAATTACATTTACATTTTAGTCATTTAGCAGACGCTCTTATCCAGAGCGACTTACAGTTAGTGGAAATCGAACCCACAACCCTGGCGTTGCAAAACACAGAGGTCAGATGTTTCTTGTAGTTGGCCACCAGGTTTGCACACATCTCAGGAGGGATTTTGTCCCACTCCTCTTTGCAGATCTTCTCCAAGTCATTAAGGTTTCGAGGCTAACATTTGGCAACTCGAACCTTCAGCTCCCTCCACAGATTTTCTATGGGATTAAGGTCTGGAGACTGGCTAGGCCACTCCAGGACCTTAATGTGCTTATTCTTGAGCCACTCCTTTGTTGCCTTGGCCGTGTGTTTTGGGTCATTGTCATGCTGGAATACCCATCCACGACCCATTTTCAATGCCCTGGCTGAGGGAAGGAGGTTCTCACCCAAGATTTGACGGTACATGGCCCCATCCATCGTCCCTTTAATGCGGTGAAGTTGTCCTGTCCCCTTAGCAGAACAACACCCCCAAAGCATAATGTTTCCACCTCCATGTTTGACGGTGGGGATGGTATTCTTGGGGTCATAGGCAGCATTCCTCCTCCTCCAAACACGGCGAGTTGAGTTGATGCCAAAGAGCTCAATTTTGGTCTCATCTGACCACAACACTTTCACCCAGTTCTCCTCTGAATCATTCAGATGTTCATTGGCAAACTTCAGACGGGCCTGTATATGTGCTTTCTTGAGCTGGGGGACCTTGCGGGCACTGCAGGATTTCAGTCATTCACGGCGTAGTGTGTTACCAATTGTTTTCTTGGTGACTATGGTCCCAGCTGCCTTGAGATCATTGACAAGATCCTCCCGTGTAGTTCTGGGCTGATTCCTAACCGTTCTCATGATCATTGCAACTCCACGAGGTGAGATCTTGCATGGAGCCCCAGGCCGAGGGAGATTGACAGTTATTTTGTGTTTCTTCCATTTGCGAATAATCGGACCAACTGTTGTCACCTTCTCACCAAGCTGTTTGGCGATGGTCTTGTAGCCCATTCCAGCCTTGTGTAGGTCTACAATCTTGTCCCTGACATCCTAGGAGAGCTCTTTGGTCTTGGCCATGGTGGAGAGTTTGGAATCTGATTGTTTGATTGCTTCTGTGGACAGGTGTCTTTTATACAGGTAACAATCTGAGATTAGGAGCACTCCCTTTAAGAGTGTGCTCCTAATCTCAGCTCGTTACCTGTATAAAAGACACCTGGGAGCCAGAAATCTTTCTGATTGAGAGGGGGTCAAATACTTATTTCCCTCATTAAAATGCAAATCAATTTATAACATTTTTGACATGCGTACAAAATCGTACAAAATCAGCAGGGGATCAAATACTTTTTTCCCTCACTCTAGCTAGTTATTCAGAATCAGGTCTGTTTATGATTAGAGGCTGTCACGATGTGTTCAGTGTTTCACATTTTTGTTCAGGCTGAACCTAACGATGCCAATCTGAGCATCTCCAAGAATGGGGCAGTCAGAGAGCTAGGCCAGCAGCAACTTCTGGCACCAAACTCTGAGTAGCTATCACAGACAAAGACCTTCCTCTCATAGATTTACTCCCTGCAGCCACCCAACAGCTGGAATATTATCTGTCAGTTGTATTTTAAATCTTGAACCCTTGACACATGTAGACCTACTGTACATAATCTCAATGCTATAGAATATCTAAAGTACACTGTTACAAAAAAGGGTTCCAAAAGAGTTATTTTTGGTTCCAGGTAAAACCCCTTTCTGGTTCCAGATAGAACCCTATGTGGAAAGAGTTCTACCCACTGGGCACAGACATCCATTTGGTTGAGTTGTCAACTAACATGAATTCAACGTGAAATCCTGAAAAAATTCACCATGTCATTGGATTTAGGTTCAAAGTTGTGTGGAAAAAAAAGACGAAATTCCCTTACGTTGACTTTATGCAAGTCCAGTCAGTTTTCCACTTTGATTCAACGTCATCACATTGTTTTTGCCCAGTGGGTACATGGAACCCAAAATGGTTCTACTTGGAACCAAAAAGGGTTCTTCAAAGGGTTCTCCTATGGGGACAGTCGAATAACTATTTTAGGTTGTAGATAGCACCTTTTTATCTAAGAGTGTAAGATAATCTTATGCTGCACATTTCCAAAACCTCCAAAATGTCTGTACGATGTACAGTAGAATGTGTTCCGGAGCTACCCCATGCAGCTGCTCTGGGGGGAAGGGAAGGTGTGTGAGCGCTCATTTGTGGTTCTTCAACACTAATACATCTGGAAGCAATGATAACACTGCACAGATGTGAGGAGGCTGGAGTTTTCCCTGACTTTAAACTGGGAGCCCACAGTCTGCCACCACAGGAGATGAATGGTGTGTGGGTGGCCGCCTCATTGATTTTGTGTCGGAAAGATTAGTGCATGTTAAGGTTACACACTCAGGGATGGGATATATTTAGTGGAACATACCCCTTTAGCCCCAGTGCAAATTCCTCCCGTCCTCAGCTCAGAGACTGGTCTGGTCCCAGTCAGGAGTTGTGTCTGTGCTAGCACAGTGTTATGCTTCCAGGAGACAGAGAGGATTCTTCTGCAGAGACTGCCTGCCTGCCTCTCAGCTCTGCCTAGTGCTTAATCATCAATCTACCTCTGCAATGGATCTCTAGAACTGCATATTCCTCTAACACCACAATCAGCTCTGCTGGACAATGCTGACTAGTGAGAACAGCTTTTGACCCATATTTTTCCCTGATAATAACAGCTTAAAACATTCAATAGTCCAAGTGAGGGATGCAGTCCTCAGACTACCCCCATAAACAAATAATAGATTCACACACAGGCCCACTTAATTATCAACAAGCGCCATTGAACGGCCCATCTAAAGGTCAGTCCCGCAGGCACTTACTGGAGGACCAGAGTTCCATGGTCTCTCTGTAAGAGCCTGTTGGCCAATAGCGCTCCTTTCCCCAGTGGAGCTCCTACAGCGAGCAGAGCAGTTTTATTACCCATTAGTATTCTTTATCGCATCCAACACACTTTCCAGGGCATGACACAATGTAGGCTAAAACACCGTTACCATACTACATGGGTATTCCATTGCTGTATGTCAGGATAATTCCACAAACTGCTAGCCAAGGAACACTCAACTCCATTCTCTTATATCGAGGCGGAGTTGAGTTTTGATAAATGGTCACAGGATTTGCTAGCAACAACATTGAGTCACCATCAGTTGATACTTGTAAAAATGTTAATTCAGAAAACACTTACCTGTACCTATGTTTGTCCTGTACAACTGCGGTCCTTCTGTGGGGTGCTGAAATTCATACTTTTAATATAAACTTTTAGCGAATACAACCACTGCGTTTTCAGAATTGACATTTTTACAAGAATCGACTGATGGTGACTCAATGTTGTTGCTATCAAAACTCAACACCACCTTGATATAAGAGAACGGAGTTGAGCGTTCCTCAGCTAACAAACTGCCAGTCACACCACAGTAGACGTACAGTACTGTACACAGAGGAACTGAGGCCTGTGCTTTACCACACAGACTACTTAAAGAGGTGACGTCCCGATCTTGTCGTTCCTGTCTTTCTTCTAACACGCTTATTTGCGCATTTCGTTTTTGCCTCAGGTCTAATCCTGTGATGACAATCAGGAGGTCCCAGGGACCCATCTAAATAAACAGAGAGGAAGTGCAAGGCTCAGACAGCCATGTGACATGTTCTAATGACATGCCACGCTGATGGGAATCTGCTGCTCCCTCCCACATCTCCTCCCACTATTTAAACCTCCTCCCCCCCCTCTCTCTCCCCGTCTAAACCTCTTCCCCCTCTCTGGTGCTGCTGGTGTGTGTCGGCTGAGAGGCTCTCTCGGCGTGCCATACAGATGTAATCTACACCTCTTAGTGCTGAGAGCAGCGATTGAATCACAGAGGGCGCCTCCTCGGTGACAGGCTGACAGGCTTGGCGTAGCGACATGTAAGGGGATCTGCTTTCATACATGTCGTCCCAGGGGGCTGCAGCGAGGGCGACCTTTGTGATGCATACTGAGGTGAAACTGAATGGCCTCGGAACACTGGAGGCGTGTGACAGCCAGACTCCTGGCAGAGAGACAGAGACAGGGAGTTAGAGACAGAGGGAAACGTTGAGAAAAAGAGAGAGAGGCCTAGTGAGACACAAGGATTGAGAGACTGCGAGAGAGAGTGAGGGACATTGAGAAAATGAGAACTTGAGAGACTGAGATTAAGGGAGCCGTTTGGAGAGAGAAAGACTGAATTACAGACTGATAAAGGGAGAGAGACTGGGAGAGAGAAACAGCCTGAGATTAGAGAGTGAGGTACTAGAGACAGCACTCAGGGCCCTTTTTACATACTCCAGTATCGCTGCACATTGTACATTTGGTACTGGCTCTGACCCTGTATATAGCTTCCTATTTAATTTATTATTTCTCGTGTTTTTATTAGTATATATTTTTTTATTAGTTATACTATTTTGATACTGAATACTGCACTGTTGGGTAGGGCTTGCAAGTTAAGAATTTCACTGTACTTGTGCATGTGACAAATAAAACTTGAACATCGAGTGGATTATTATTGCAGTGGAAAGCCCATGCAGTTGTTTGCTTAGAGCTAATGACAGGAGCAGGAGCCCTTTAGACTGTAGACCCGGTTTACAGAGAGTGTATGCATGTAGAATCCTGCCAGAAGCCTGTGTTTAGAGTGTCAAGGGATCTCATTTGTAGAGTGTGTAGGGAGGCGTGTGCATGGAGAGCATTTGTTCCAGGCCTGTTAGCTACATGCTAATGTCCATGAGGCATCATTAGAGTGCAGGCTGGTCTGTGCTGAGCACAGAGAGAAAGGGGAGAACAGACACAGGCACTTCAGAGAGAGGTCAGAGGTCAGTGTCCCCTGGACACATCAACCACAGAACAAACACAGCCCCTGCTATGCTGCCTGCCTCTGAGGCTGACATGTGAGCCTCTTTGCTCAGTGCTACAGCGCAGCGACTCTTTTGCTTTGAAGAAGAAATATTTCTTGAAACGTGTAAGCACCTTTATGATGATTGTAAATCCGGCGCTCGGCTTAAAATGAAGTGATCCATCAAGAGCTCATTGACGTTATGAGACCTGTCCCTGGTTTACTTTTTGTTCTTCATCCGGCGCTAGTTCATTTCAGGACTCATAAAAGAAGCACTTTGAAGCACGATGAAAAAACAGAAGAGAGGATAGGAGAAGACAGAGGGAAGAAGCGAGAGTGAACATCGGAGTAGCTTTGGCTTGTTGTTTAAATACTCCCACAGCACTTACTGTCTCCCTCCAGCAGTATCTCATGCTAAAATATTAATCATGTTTGACAGCTGTTTAAACTATAAAAACAAATAAAGGATTGTGGCTGGGAAAGCAAACAAATCCCAGATGAGGACTGGAAATAGCTAAAAAGTCAGAGACAAGAGGTTTATTATATTCCGTGGGGCAACATTCAAAACATTCCAGGTAGAATGTTAATATGACCCTATGACCTGTCCTGGTGTAAAAGAACACTGCTAGCAGCTCCATCTCATGACTCTTTCTCTGGAACAGCTGGGAAAAGCACAGTGTCAAAAGAGACGGCCAGTGTTTAATGAGATGAATGGAGTATAATCATGAGAGAGGTGTGCAATGCTGTGCACGTGCATACACGCAGACACATATAGTGCTTTCGGAAAGTATTTAGATCCCTTGACTTTTTCCACATTTTGTTTTACGTTACAGCCTTATTCTAAAATGGATTTAAAAAAATAATAATCCTCAGCAATCTACACACAATACAAAAAAATTTCTGCAGCACTCCTCAGTAAAAGGCACATAACAGCCCATTTGGCATTTGCCAAAAGTCACCTAAAGACTCTCAGACCATGAGAAACAAGATTCTCTGGTCTGATGAAACCAAGATTGAACACTTTGGCCTGAATGCCAAGCATCATGTCTGGAGGAAACCTGGCACAATTCCTACGGTGAAGCATGGTGGTGGCAGCATCATGCTGTGGGGATGTTTTTCAGCGGCAGGGACTGGGAGACTAGTCAGGATCGAGGCAAAGATGAACGAAGCAAAGTACAGAGAGTTCCTTGATGAAAACCTGCTCCAGAGCGCTCAGGACCTCAGACTGGGGCAAAGGTTCACCTTCCAACAGGACAACGACCCTAAGCACACAGCCAAGACAATGTAGGAGTGGCTTCGGGAAAAGTCTCTGAATGTCCTTGAGTGGCCCAGCCAGAGCCCGGACTTGAACCTGATCGAACAGCTCTGGAGAGACCTGAAAATAGCTGTGCAGCGACGTTCCCCATCCAACCTGACAGAGCTTGAGAGGATCTGCAGAGAAGAATGGGAGAAACTCCTGAAACAACCTCCAACATTCCATTGCAGTCAAAAGAAAAAAGTGCAATAAACATTACTTGTAGAAGGCCAACAGTTCAGTGCTATAACATGGCCTATATATCAACACTGAAGTCTACCCTACTGGTATCAGAGTGAAAACCATGGGAAGAGGCTACAGAATAGCTGGGCGAGAGAGACAGACAGGCCCAAGTACACCAACACCCTACTTTTCATACAATACTGAGGTCACATCAGCTCATGTCAGCCATGTCATGATGAGGGTATACAAAGCATGACAAAATGAGGTAGTGGCCGGGACACCTGGTTCCCTTCCTGTCCTCTGAAGCTGCTCTTGGTTTCAGCACCATGAAGCCTGGGGAAACATGATACTGTAGACCAGGGCCACAAAGGGAGAACAGAGCCGCCTGCGCCACATAGCAGCATGTTAGAAAGAGGGAGCACAAAATAAATTATATTTGCACACCCATTGGAGGAGTCAAGCTCTGGAGACCACCTGATACATTTCTTCTTGAGGGCTATTCATATTTTCAAGCACAAGATCACTATGCCTCTCAGGAAGGGGAGACGAGATGGAGTTTACTATTAGTATGAACTAAAAGCCGCTGCTCTGTGTGTGTGGAGAGGACTGTGACTGTGACTACACTGTCCTTGCCCCCCGCCCTCCCATTGAAAACAGGAGAGGAAATGCGTTTTCCATCTGGAATAATACAGTAAAGGTCCCCATTTTTATGTAGGATTTTCCACCTTTACAGTGTGCTTAGTACTGAGGAGCAACAAGGTCTCAGCAAATACAGTAAGCATTACCAGTGACAGTAAACCACTATTGGTCCTCCTCTGCAGAACATGTGTCTTCAGAGACATTTGACCCAAGACAGTCATTATACTGTTGCTCTTCCATCGGTTCAAACTCCATGGGCTCCCGAGTGGCGCAGCGGTCTAAGGCACTGCATCTCAGTGCTTGAGACGTCACTACAGATCCCCTGGTTCGATTCCAGGCTGTATCACAACCGGCCATGATTGGGAGTCCCATAGGGCGGCGCACAATTAGCCCAGCGTTGTCCGGGTTTGGCCGGTGTAGGCCGTCATTGTAAATAAGAATTTGTTCTTAACTGACTTGCCTAGTTAAATTAAATAAATAATAAAATGAATTGACCATCTACTCACACAAAGCAGATGTCACCACCAGTCCCAACTACAATCTGGTCTGACCCTTTCTTCTTATCTTCAGCAGTGATGGATAGACAGGGCAATCGCTCTCATTAGCCCAGACCAAAGAGTAATTACTGCTGTGTGTTGACCCCTGGGGTCAAAGGGCAAGCACAGTGCCACAGAAGTGGGCCTATTTATCAAATCTCAGTCAAAACACGGCATACACATTCCATTAATTAATGCCTTGTATAATTTATAAAAGGCACATTATTTAAACTGTACTGTAGTCCATTGAAAAATGTTCCTTGGTGACCAGTATTAATTGCAGAAGCACAAACTGAAATGCAGAGCTTGGCTGTGGTCCTCTTGTCGAGCTCTGAGAAGGCTGCGGTAATGGGAGATACCGAGGCCACTTTAGGAGGAAAAACGGCTATGGAACCTAGTGTCACTTAATCAATGTGAAAGCCAGTAGGGAGAGGCATCCACATCCCACAGGGCCACACAGTCCCCAGAATGGAGGAGGCTATAAATGGGCCACAGTCTCATACTGCACCTCATCCCAGTCACACTGATGATTAGGGCACCTAGGGGCTGTTAGGGAGGTTGCCTCTTCTTGGGACTCGCTTAACGACACCATCCATCTCCCTAACCCAATACTACAGAGACCACCTACCTAAGAAACCATCATCACCACTGGCTCCTGAGCCTTTCTTCTGCAATATCCTTCAGGAAATATTATAGTCTGCCACCCATGTGCTACAATGATGCACGATCACTCTCTCTCTCACCCACTTTCACTTTAGTTATACTGTAGACCACAGGAGGTTGGTGGCACCTTAATTGGGGAGGATGGACTCATAGTAATGGCTGGAACGAAATAGATGGAATGGTAATCTAACTCAAACACATGGTTTCCATGTGTTTGATACCATTCCATTGACTTCATTCCAGCCATTATTATGAGCCGTCTCCTCTCAGCAGCCTCCTGTGCTGTAGGCATCATAGACCCTGGTAAGTTCTCCCATCAAAGAAGTGGTGGCCAACACTCCTCCTGGAGAGCTATGTTTCTGATTGACACTCATTTAAGCATGTCCTTCACTGGTGCTGCTGCCTGTGCTAGTATGTGGTATATCACTTCAGAACTCATACTCTTCTGTATGAGTGCTCCTCCACAGCAGTTCTGGCATGTGTATCGGTATGTATGGAGTGTGGCGGTTTGTCTCTGCCTGCTCTCTGGCCCTCTATCTATGCGCTGCTTGAGGCGCTCTTATCTCTCAAACAAACAGATCCTGTTCTCAGCTCCACACAGAGCCCTCATCTATCTGCCTGACGTGACATGTGCTTCCTTGTTTGTTTTCTATCCTGGCCCGCGAGATGCAAGCAGCTGATGATGATATTGAGCTTGTCGACGGCACTCCTCCATTCATGCCAGATGAATCAATCACTCCTCCTGTACACTGCTGTGTGTCCCGTTTAGACGCCAATCTCCTCCACTCCGCTCCGATCAATCTAGAGCTTCTGTAGGGGCTTACTGTACTGCTGCAAATATCTTCCCGGAAAGGCACCCCTGCAGCTGACTGATAGAACAGAGGGGTCTTCAACCTTTTTTTGCCCAGGGACCCCCTCCCAGGGACCTCCATCATACGTTAGCAAAAATGTTGTCTTATCATCAGGTCAATGATCATGTTAAGGAGAAGTAATCAACATTTCAAAATGAATACATTTGGTAGATAAGAATTCAGGTGGGCCTTAGTGCTTCAGCAAACAAAGGAAAGCTCTAGACCTCAGCTGAATCTGGTAATGAATGGTGTGGCTGTTGAACAAGTTGAGGAGACTAAATTACTTGGTGTTACCTTAGATTGTAAATTGTCATGGTCAAAACATATAGATTAAATGGTTGTAAAGATAGGGAGATGTCTGTCCATAATAAAGAGATGCTCTGCTTTTTTTACAACACACTCCAGAAAGCAAGTCCTGCAGGCTCTAGTTTTATCTTATCTTGATTATTGTCCAGTCATGTGGTGAAGTGCTGCAAAGAAAGACCTAGCTAAGCTGCAGTTGGCCCAGAACAAAGCGGCACATCTTGCTCTTCATTGCAACCAGAGAGCTAATATAAATACTATGCATGCCAGTCTCTCTTAGCTAAGAGTTGAGGAAAGACTGACTGAGGCTGAGCATAGCCCACGAAGATCTCCTCCACCGTACGAGCCCAAGGAGGCGCATAAACGGACAGGAAGATCACGTCAGTGACTCAACCCAATCAAGTAGAGTATAGCGAAAAAAGCCTGACATAACATGATGCACCCTTCCTAGAGACGACATGGAAGAGCACTAGTAAGCCAATGACAATCCCCATAATAGGGTCAGATGCAGAGAATCCCAGCGGAGAGGGGAGCCTGGCCAGGCAGAGACAGCAAGGGCGGTTCGTCACTCCAGTGCCTTGCCGTTTACCTTCGCACCCCTGGGCCAGACTACACTCAATCAAATCAAGTAACATTTTATTGGTCACATACACATATTTAGCAGATGTTATTGCGGGTGTAGCGAAATGCTTGTGTTCCAAGCTCCAACAGTGCAGCAGTATCTAACAATTCACAACAATACACACAAATCCCAGCTTTGATGCACCTGTACTGACCTCGCCTTCTGGATGATAGCTGGGTGAACAGGCCGTGGCTCAGGTGGTTGATGTCCTTGATGATCTTTTTGGCCTTCCTGTGACATCGGGTGCTGTAGATGTCCTGGAGGGCAAGCAGTGTGCCCCCTGTGATGCGTTGGGCAGACCACACCACCCTCTGGAGAGCCCTGCAGTTGCGGGCGGTGCAGTTGCCGTACCAGGTGGTGATACAGCCCGACAGAATGCTCTCAATTGTACATCTGTAAAAGTTTGTGAGGGTCTTAGGGGCCAAGCCAAATTTCTTCAGCCTCCTGAGGTTGAAGAGGCGCTGTTGCGCCTTCTTCACCACATTGTCTGTGTGGGTGGACCATTTCAGATTGTCAGTGATGTGTACGCCGAGGAACTTGAAGCTTTTCACCTTCTACACTGCGGTCTCATCGATGTGAATAGGGGGGGGTGCTGTCTCTGTTGTCTCCTGAAGTCCACGATCAGCTCTTATGTTTGTTGACGTTGAGGGAGAGGTTATTTTCCTGGCACCACTCTGCCAGGGCCCTCACCTCCTCCCTGTAGGTTGTGTCGTCATAGTTGGTAATCAGGCCTACTACTGTTGTGTCATCTGCAAACTTGATGATTGAGTTGGAGGCGTGCTTGGCCCCTAAGACCCTTAAGACCCTCATGGGTGAACAAGGAGTACAGGAGGGGGCTGACCACACACCCTTGTGGGGCAGGTAGCCTGGTAGGTAGGAGCGGTGGGCCAGATACCAAAAGGTTGCTGGATCGAATCCCCGAGCTGACAAGGCTAAAATCTGTCGTTCTGCCCCTAAGCAAGGCAGTTAGCCTACTGTTCCCTGGGCGCTGATGACGTGGATGTCAATTAAGGCAGCCCCCCGCACCTCTCTGATTCAGAGGGGTTGGGTTAAATGCGGAAGACACATTTTGTTTTGAGGATCAGCGTAGTGGAGGTGTTGTTTCCTACCTTCACCACCTGGGGGCGGCCCGTCAGGAAGTCCAGGACCCAGTTGCACAGGGTGGGGTTCAGACACAGGGCCCCGAGCTTAATGATGAGCTTGGAGGGTACTATGGTGTTGAAGGCTGAGCTATAGTCAATGTATTCTTACATAGGTATTCCTCTTGTCCAGATGGGATAGGGCAGTGTGCAGTGCAATGGCGATTGCATCATCTGTGGATCTATTGGGGCGATATGCAAATTGAAGTGGGTCTAGGGTGTCAGCTAAGGTGGAGGTGATATGATCCTTAACTAGCATCTCAAAGCACTTCATGATGACAGCAGTGAGTGCTACGGGGCGATAGTCATTTAGTTCAGTTACCTTTGCTTTCTTGGGTACAGGAACAATGGTGGACATCTTGAAGCATGTGGGGACAGCAGACAGGGATAGGGATAGATTGAATATGTCCGTAAACACTCCAGCCAGCTGGTCTGCGCATGCCAGCTGGTCTGCGCATGCTCTGAGGATGCGGCTAGGGATACCGTCTGGACCGGCAGCCTTGTGAGGGTTAACACGCTTAAAATGTCTTACTCACGTCGGCCACGGAAAACGAGAGCCCACAGTCCTTGGAGCGGACTGCATTGGTGGCACTGTGTTACCCTCAAAGCGGGCGAAGAATCTTGTCCGGGAGCAAGACGTCAGTGTACACCCTGCCACATACGTCTCGTGTTTGAGCCGTTGAATTGCGACTCCACTTTGTCTTTGTACTGACGTTTTGCCTGTTTGATTGCCTTATGGAGGGAATAACTACACTGTTTATATTGGACCATATTCCCAGTCACCTTGCTGTGGTTAAATGCGGTGGTTCACACTTTCAGTTTTGCGTGAATGCTGCCATCTATCCACGGATTTTGGTTTGGGTAGGTTTTAATAGTCACAGTGGGAACAACATTCCCTATACACTTCCTGATGAACACAGGTCACCGTGTCCGTGTATACGTCAATGTTATTCTCAGAGGCAACCCGGAACATATCCCAGTCTGCGTGATCAAAACAATCTTGAGGCATGGATTCTGATTGGTCAGACCAGCGTTGAATAGACCTTAGCACAGGTACTTCCTGTTTGAGTTTCTGCCTATAGGAAGGGAGGAGCAAAATGGAGTTGTGATCTGATTTGATGAAGGGAGGGAGGGCAGGGCCTTGTAGCCATCCCGTAAGGGAGAGTAACAATGTTCGAGATTTCTTGTAGCGCGAGTACTACAGGCAATGTGTTGATAGAACTTCGGTAGCTTTTTCCTCAAATTTGCTTTGTTAAAATCCCCAGCTACAATAAATGCGGCCTCAGGATATGTGGTTTCCAGTTTGCACAAAGTCCAGTGAAGTTCCTTGAGGGCCTTCGTGGTATCGGCTTTAGGGGGAATATACACGGCTGTGACTATAACCGAAGAGAATTCTCTTGGGAGGTAATACGGTCAACATTTGATTGTGAGATATTTTAGGTCGGGTGAACAAAAGGACTTGAGTTCCTGTACATTATCACAATCACACCATGAGTAGGAAGAGGAGGGGGTGTGATGATTTATATTAAAGAACATATCCGATGTAAACAAATTGAGTGGTCATGTGATAATGAACTAGAATTTATTGGCCTGAACATTACACTGTCTCCCCAAATGTCTTTTACCCTCATTGGAATGTGTAGGCCACCTTCCACCAAAAGTGTGTTTTTTGATCAGTTTAATAACATGCTTAGGGAATGTGATTTTGGGAAAGAGGTCATCTTAATGGGAGATTTTAACATTAATTATGAAGACAAGTGTTGTAGGAAAACCCTCAAACGGATCACTAATACCTTTGACCTTACACAGCTAGTTAAAGGGCCAACCAGGGTGACTTGTTGCTCTAAAACACAGATTGATTTGGTGTTCAGTAATAAACCAGAGAGAGTGACTAAATCATTCAATATGGTTACTGGGCTATCTGATCATAATCTGACACTTATAGCCAGAAAGCTGTCTAAGAGCAGGTTTAACCTCTCTACTGTTAGAAAGCCTGATCAACTAAGAATACCTAAGAGTGAATTAAGCTATTTTGAAAATGCAATTAAGGGAATTAACTGGAATGATCTCTTGTCCTATGCAGACGTGGAAGCTGATAGTCAAGTTTTTCTATCCACAATCCAGACTACATTAAATGGTTTCCTAAAAAAAATCAAATCCAAACCTGGCCAAAAGAGCACTCTTCCTTGGCTAAATGGAGAAATCTGGAAATTGATGAAAGAACGAGATTATTATCTAAAAATAGCCCTAAGATCCAAATTAGAGCATGACAGACGTAGGTTTACCATGTTGAGAAATAAGGTGATGAAAGAAATCAGACAGGCCAAGGCAAACTTTTTTATTAACATAATTGGTGAAGCAAAGGGAAATTCTAAACTGATCTGGGAGAATCTAAAAAAGTTAACAGGGAAAGACCATAGTAACACTGCAAAAAGACTAGAAATCATGGTGAATAACAATCTAACACAGGATGCAGTCGAAATAGCAATAGCCTTCAATTCCTACTTTATTGACTCTGTCAGGGTACTGACACAGAACCCCTCCACTGGTTTCTTGGGCTCAGTGCTAGTAAATGATGCTCAACCTGTCTTCATCATAAGGGAGGTTTCTGAGTCAAAGGTAGACAAGGTGATTAGCTCACTAAAGAACTCTAAAGCCAAAGATGTGTTTGGGATGGACTCTACCTTTCTTAAAAACTACAAAGAGTCACTCATTGGCCCCATTACTAAGGTCACCAACACATCTATTGGTCTCGGGGTGTTTCCAAGGGTATGGAAGTCGGCCATAATAACGGCCATCTTTAAATCAGGCGACCCTGCTGACGTGAGTAACTACAGGCCCATTAGTATACTACCTGTGGTGTCAAAGGTTGTTGAAAAGTGTGTAGCAGAACAACTGATTGCCCACCTCAACAACAGCCCCTTCACATTACATTCCATGCAGTTTGGCTTCAGAGCGAAACACTCCACAGAAATGGCCAACTGCTTTTTTCTGGAGAATGTGAAGTCCAAGATGGACAAAGGGGGCGTTGTTGGGGCTGTGTTTCTGGACCTAAGGAAGGCTTTTGATACTGTTAACCATGAGATTCTCATCACAAAATTGTCCAAGTTCAACTTTTCCCCCGATGCCTTGAGATGGATGAAATCATACCTTGAAGGCAGAACTCAGTGTGTCAGAGTGAGCAATGAGCTGTCGCCCACTCTTAGCTATGATGTGGGTGTGCCCCAAGGGTCAATACTGGGGCCCCTCCTGTTCAGCCTGTACATTAATGATCTGCCTTCTGTCTGTACTGGGTCTGAAGTTCAAATGTATGCAGATGATACAGTGATATATGTGCATGCAAAGAGCAAACAACAAGCTGCACAAGAACTCACTACTGTAATGGTCCAGGTTACAAAGTGGCTCAGTGACTCGTGTTTGCATCTCAATGTGAAAAAAACTGTTTGCATGTTCTTCACAAAGAGGGCAACAGATGCTACTGAGCCAGAAGTCTATGTGTCAGGGGAGAAGCTCCAGGGGGTATCTGATTTTAAGTACCTTGGCATCATACTTGATTCCAACCTCTCTTTTAAAAAGCATGTGAAAAAGGTAATTCAAATAACCAAATTCAACCTAGCTAATTTCCGATTTATACGAAATTGTTTGACTACAGAGGTAGCAAAACTGTACTTCAAATCTATGATACTCCCCCACTTAACATACTGCTTGACTAGTTGGGCCCAAGCTTGCTGTACAACAGTAAGACCTATTCAGTCTGTCTACAAACAGGCTCTCAAAGTGCTTGATAGGAAGCCCAATAGCCATCATCACTGTCACATCCTTAGAAAGCATGAGCTCCTGAGTTGGGAAAATCTTGTGCAATGTCTTGTATTCAAGATCCTAAATGTCTTGTATTCAAGATCCTAAATGGCTTGGCTCCCCCTCCACTCAGTATTTTTGTTAAACAGAAAACCCAAACATATGGCAGCAGATCCACAAGGTCTGCCATGAGAGGTGACTGTGTAGTTCCCCTAAGGAAAAGCACCTTTAGTAAATCTGCTTTTTCTGTGAGAGCTTCCCATGTCTGGAATACACTGCCATCAGACACACACAACTGCACCACATATCACACTTTCACAAAATGCTTGAAGACATGGCTAAAGGTCAATCAGATTTGTGAACATGGTCCCTAGCTGTGTGTTGCCGCTTTCCATGTCTGTTGTCTGTAACTTGTGAGGTGTGGAAACACTTTGTTGCTTTTATGAATTTTGTCTTGCTGCTTTTTGTTCTATGTTGCTCTGTCTGTATGCTACATCTTGCTTGTCCTATGTTGCTATGTCTGTATGCTATGTCTTGTTCTATGTTGTTATTGTCTATATTGTAATTGTTTTTAATAACCTGCCCAGGGACTGCGGTTGAAAATTAGCCGGCTGGCTAAAACCGGCACTTTTACTGAAACGTTGATTAATGTGCACTGTCCCTGTAAAAATAAACTCAAACTCAACTTAGTAGTTAATCATGAAACATACACCACCGCCTTTCTTCTTCCCGGAGAGTTCTTTATTCCGGTCTGCGTGATGTACTGAGAACTCAGCTGGCTGTATGGACGGGGACAGTCCTTGAAATTCCTTGAAACTGAGTATGTTACAGTCCCTGATGTCTCTCTGGAAGGAGATCCTCGCCCTGAGCTCTACTTTATTGTCCAAGGACTGAACATTAGCGAGTAAAATTCTCAGAAGCGGTGGATGGTGTGCACTCCTCCTGAGTCAGACTAGAAGTCCACTCCGAATACCTCTTCTCTGCCGGCGGTGTCTTGGAGCAGCCTCTGGGATAAGTTAAATTTCCCAGGGGGTACGAACAAAGGATCCAATTCAGGAAAGTCATATTTCTGGTCGTAATGCTTTTGAGTTACCGCCGCTCTGATATCCAAAAGTTATTTCCGGCTGTATGTAATAAAAGTTCTGGGCTAATAATGTAAGAAATAACACACAACAAAACAGAATACTGAAAAGTTGCTTAGGAGCTAGAAGCAGAGCTGCCATGTCTGTCGGCGCCATCTTGTGGTGTCATAGGAACTACTGAAGAGATGAGTCTCCAGTAAAGACTTAAAGGTCGAGACCGAGTCTGCATCTCTCACATGGATAGGCAGACCATTGCATAGAAATGGAGCTCTATCGGAGAAAGCCCTGCCTCCAGCTGTTTGCTTAGAAATTCTTGGGACAATAAGGAAGCCTGCATCTTGTGGCTGTAGCATATGTGTAGGTATGTACGCCAGGACCAAATCGGAGAGTTAGGTATGAGCAAGTCCATGTAATACTTTGTAGGTAAACAGTAAAACCTTGAAATCAAGCCTAGCCTTAACAGGAATCCAGTGTAGAGAGGCTAGCACTGGAGTAATATGATCAAATTTTTGGGATCTAGACAAGAATCTAGCAGCTTTATTTAGCCCTTACTGAAGTTTATTTAGTGCTTTACCCGGGTAGCCGGAGAGTAGAGCATTGCAGTAGTCTAATCTAGAAGTGACGAAATTATGGATTAGTTTTTCTGCATAATCTTTGGACAAACAGTTTCAGATTTTTGCAATATTACGAAGATGGTAAAAAGCTGCCCTTTAAATATTCTTGATATGTTCATCAAAAGAGAGATCAGGGTCCAGAGTAACGCCAAGGTCCTTCACAGTTTTATTTGAGACGACTGTACCATCAAGATTAATTGTCAGATCAAACAACAGATCTCTTTCTTTCTTGAGACCTAGAACTAGCATCTCTGTTTTGTCCGAGTTTAAAAGGAAAGCATTTGCCGCCATCCACTTCCTTATGTCTGAAACACAGGCTTCCAAGGTAGGCAAGTTTGGGGTTTCATCATGTTTCATCGAAATGTACAGCAGTGTGTGGGTTTCCCGAGTGGCGCAGTGGTCTAAGGCACTGCATCGCAGTGCTAGCTGTGCCACTAGAGATCCTGGTTCGAATCCAGGCTCGGTTGTAGCCGGCCGCGACCGGGAGACCCATGGGGCGGCGCGCAATTGGCCCAGCGTCATCCAGGGTAGGGGAGGGAATGGCCGGCAGGGATGTAGCTCAGTTGGTAGAGCATGGCGTTTACAATGAAAGGGTTGTGGGTTCGATTCCCGCGGGGGGCCAGTATGAAAAAAAAATATATAATGTATGCACTCACTAACTGTAAGTCGCTCTGGATAAGAGTGTCTGCTAAATGACTAAAATGTAAATGTAAAATGTCTGCATAGCAGTGAAATATGACATTGTGTTTCCAAATGATATGACCAAGAGGTAGAATATACTGTACGTTGAAAACAATAGTGGTCCTAAAACAGAACCTTGAGGAACAACAAAACTTACCATTGATTTGTCAGAGGACAAAAACCATCCACAGAGATGAACTGATATCCTTCCGACAGATAAGATCTATACCAGGCAAGAACTTGTCGGTGTAGACCAATTAGGGTTTCCAATCTCTCCAAAAGAATGTGGTGCTCGATGGTGTCAAAAGCGGCACTAAGGTCAAGCACGAGGACAGATGCAGAGCCTTGGTCTGTCGCCATTAAAAGGTAATTTACCACCTTAACAAGTGCAGTCTCAGTACTATTTGTATTTATTAGGAATCCCCATTAGCTGGTGCCAAGGCAGCTACTCTTCCTTGGGTCCAAACACATTAAAGCACAAAACAACAAAATATAAAACAGTACATCATATAACATTATTACACAACCACATATCTACAATACAAAATGTATAATACCACCATACAACAATATTACAATGTATGCGTGTGTCTGTACCGTTGTGTGTCTCTTCACAGTCTCCACTGTTCCATAAGGTGTATTTTTACCTGTTTTTGAAATCTGATTCTACTGCTTGCATCAGTTACCTGATGTGGAATAAAGTTCCATGTATTCATGGCTCTATATAGTACTGTGCGCCTCCCATAGTCTGTTCTGGACTTGGGGATTGTGAAGAGACCTCTGGTGGCATCTTGTGGGGTATGCATGGGTGTTCGAGCTGTGTACTCTTTGTGGCACCTGACCACACTACTGAACAGTAGTCTAGGTGCGACAAAACTAGGGCCTGTAGATCTGCCTTGTTGATAGTGTTGTTAAGAAGGCAGAGCAGCGCTTTATTATGGGCAGACTTCTCCCCATTTTAGCTACTGTTGTATCAATATGTTTTGACCATGACAGTTTACAATCCAGGGTTACTCCAAGCAGTATAGTACCCCAACTTGCTCAATTTCCACATTATTCTTTACGAGATGTAGTTGAGGTTTAGGGTTTAGTGAATGATTTGTCCCAAATACAATGCTTTTAGTTTTAGAAATATTTAGGACTAACTTATTATTTGCCACCCATTCTGAAACTAACTGCAGCTCTTTGTTAAGTGTTGCAGTCATTTCAGTTGCTGTAGTAGCTGACGTGTATAGTGTTGAGTCATCTACATACATAGACACACTGGCTTTACTGAAATTACTCAAAGCCAGTGGCATGTCGTTAGTCAACATTGACAAAAGTTACCGTGGGGAATTCCTGATTCTACCTGGATTATGTTGGCGAGGCTTCCATTAAAGAACACCCTCTGTGTTCTGTTAGACAAGTAACTCTTAATCAACAATATAGCAGGGGGTGTAAAGCCATAACACATGTTTTTCCAGCAGCAGACTATGATCGATAATGTCAAAAGCCGCACTGAAGTCTAACAAAACAGACCCCACAATCTTTTTAGCATTAATTTCTCTCAGCCAATCATCAGTCATTTGTGTAAGTGCTGTGCTTGTTGAATGTCCTTCCCTATAAGCGTGCTGAAAGTCTTTCTATAAGCGTGCCGAAAGTCTTTTGTCAATTTGTTTACTGTAAAATAGCAATGTATCTGGTCAAAAACAAATTTTTCCAGAAGTTTACTAAGTGTTGGTAACAGGCTGATTGGTCGGCTATTTGAGCCAGTAAAGGGGGCTTTACTATTTTTATTTTATCTTTATTTAACTAGGCAAGTCAGTTAAGAACAAATTGTTATTTACAATGACGGCCTACACCGGCCAAACCCGGACGATGCTGGGCCAATTATGCTCCGCCCTATGGGACTCCCAATCACGGCCGGTTGTGGTAGGCAGCTGGAAGGTTTAGTGGCCATTACTATTTTCGTGAATGTGTCGAGAGATACAGGATTTTAAAAACTTGAGTGTCTCCATTGATCCTAGGCCCTGGCAGTTCTGTGCAGACTCAGGACAACTGAGTTTTGGAGAAATACGCAGATTCAAAGAGTTGTCTGTAATTTGCCTTCTAATGGATCATGATCTTTTTGTTGAAGAAGTTCATGAATTCATCACTGCTGAAGTGAAGGCCATCCTCACTTGGGGAATGCTGCTTTTTAGTTAGCTTTGTGACAGTATCAAATAATATATTTTGGATTGTTTTTATTCTCAATTAGGTGGGAAAGGTAGGCTGATCGAGCAGCAGTGAGGGCTCTTCGATATTGCACAGTGCTGTCTTTCCAAGCTAGTCAGAAGACTTCCAGTTTGGTGGAGCACCATTTCCGTTCTAATTTTCTGGAAGCTTGCTTCAGGGCTCTGGTATTTTCTGTATACCAGGGAGCTAATTCCTTGTGACAAATGTTTTTTTGTTTTTAGAGGTGCGACTGCATCTAGGGTATTACGCAAAGTTACATTTAGATCCTCGGTTAGGTAGTTAACTGATTTTTGTACTCTGACGTCCTTGGGTAGGTGGAGGGAGTCTGGAAGGGCATCTAGGAGTCTTTGGGTTGTCAGTGAATTTATAGCACAGCTTTTGATAATCCTTGGTTGGGATTTGAGCAGATTATTTGTTGCGACTGCAAACATAAAATGGTGGTCCTATAGTCCAGGATTATGAGGAAAGCCATTTAGATCCACAATGTTTATTCCACGGGATAAAACTAGATCCAGGATATGACTGTGGCAATGTGTAGGTCCCGGAGACATGTTGGACAAAATCCACTGAGTTGATGATGGCTCCGAAAGTATTTTGGAGTTGGTCTGTGGACTTTTCCATGTGAATATTGAAGTCACCAAAAATGAGAATATTATCTGCCATGACCACAAGGTCAGATAGCAATTCAGGAAACTCTGTGAGGAGCGATGTATATGGCCCAGGAGGCCTGTAAACAGTAGCTATAAAAAGTGATCAAGTAGGCTGCATAGATTATGACAAGAAGCTCAAAAGATGAAAACGAAGTAATTATTTTCTAGTAAATTTGAATTTTCTGTCGTAAATGTTAGCAACACCTCTGCCTTTGCGGGATGCGCGGGGGATATGGTCACTAGTGCAACCAGGAGGAGAGGCCTCATTTAACACAGTAAATTCATCAGGCTTGAGCTATGTTTCAGTCAGGCCAATCATCAAGGTTATGATCAGTGATTAGTTAATTGACTATGACTGCCGTGGAAGTGAGGGATCTAACATTAAGTAGTCCTATTTTGAGATGTGAAATATCAATCTCTTTCAATAATTACAGGAATGGAGGAGGTCTTTATTCCTGTGAGATCTCTAAAGTGATCATGTTTAGTTTTGCCCGACCTAGATTGTGGCAAAGACACGGTCTCAATGGGAAAAGCTGTGCTGACTCCACTAAGCTGCCAGGCTGGTGAACAGCCTGCTACCTGGCCTGCACCCCATCACGTTGTGGAGCTAGAGGAGTTAGAACCCTGTCTATGTTGATAGATACAGTGGCTTGCGAAAGTATTCACCCCCCTTGGGATTTTTCCTATTTTGTTGCCTTACAACATGGAATTAAAATTGAATATTTGGGGGTTTGTATCATTTGATTTACACAACATGCGTACCACTTTGAAGATGCAAAATATTTTTTCTTGTGAAACATACAAGAAATAAGACAAAAACTGAAAACTTGAGCGTGCATAACTATTCACCCCCCCAAAGTCAATACTTTGTAGAGCCACCTTTTGCAGCAATTACAGCTGCAAGTCTCTTGGGGTATGTCTCTATAAGCTTGTCACATCTAGCCACTGGGATTTTCTTCCCATTCTTCAAGGCAAAACTGCTCCAGCTCCTTCAAGTTGGATGGATTCCGATGGTGTACAGCAATCTTTAAGTCATACCACAGATTCTCAATTGGATTGAGGTCTGGGATTTGACTTGGCCATTCCAAGACATTTAAATGTTTCCCCTTAAACCACTCGAGTGTTGCTTTAGCAGTATGCTTAGGGTCATTGTCCTGCTGGAAGGTGAACCTCCGTCCCAGTGTCAAATCTCTGGAAGACAAACAGGTTTCCCTGAAGAATTTCCCTGTATTTAGCGCCATCCATCATTCCTTCAATTATGACCAGATTCCCAATCCCTGCCGATGAAAAACATCCCCAAAGCATGATGCTGCCACCACCATGCTTCACTGTGGGGGTGGTGTTCTCAGGGTGGTGAGAGGTGTTGGGCCAAAAAGCTAAATTTTAGTCTCATCTGACCAGAATACCTTCTTTCATATGTTTGGGGAGTCTCCCACATGCGTTTTTGGCGAACACCACATGTTCTTCTTTAAGCAATGGCTTTTTTCTGGCCACTCTTCCATAAAGCCCAGCTCTGTGGAGTGTACGGCTTTAAGTGGTCCTATGGACAGATACTCCAATCTCCGCTGTGGAGCTTTGTAGCTCCTTCAGGGTTATCTTTGGTCTCTTTGTTGCGTCTCTGATTAATGCCCTCCTTGCCTGGTCCATGAGTTTTGGTGGGCGGCCCTCTCTTGGCAGGTTTGTTGTGGTGCCATATTCTTTCAATTTTTTAATAATGGATTTAATGGTGCTCTGTGGGATGTTCAGTTTCAGATATTTTTTATAACTCAACCCCTGTCCCTGACTTGTTTGGAGAGCTCCTTGGTCTTCATGGTGTCACTTGCTTGGTGGTGCCCCTTGCTTAGTGGTGTTGCAGACTCTGGGGCCTTCAGAACAGGTGTATATATACAGTGGGGAGAACATGTATTTGATACACTGCCGATTTTGCAGGTTTTCCTACTTACAAAGCATGTAGAGGTCTGTAATTTTTATCATAGGTACACTTCAACTGTGAGAGACGGAATCTAAAACAAAAATCCAAAAAATCACATTGTATGATTTTTAAGTAATTAATTTGCATTTCATTGCATGACATAAGTATTTGATCACCTACCAACCAGTAAGAATTCCTGCTCTCACAGACCTGTTAGTTTTTCTTTAAGAAGCCCTCCTGTTCTCTACTCATTACCTGTATTAACTGCACCCGTTTGAACTCGTTACCTGTATAAAAGACACCTGTCTGCACACACAATCAAACAGACTCCAACCTCTCCACAATGGCCAAGACCAGAGAGCTGTGTAAGGACATCAGGGATAAAATTGTAGACCTGCACAAGGCTGGGATGGGCTACAGGACAATAGGCAAGCAGCTTGGTGAGAAGGCAACAACTGTTGGCGCAATTATTAGAAAATTGAAGAAGTTCAAGATGACGTCAATCACCCTCGGTCTGGGGCTCCATGCAAGATCTCACCTCGTGGGGCATCAATGATCATGAAGAAGGTGAGGGATCAGCCCAGAACTACACGGCAGGACCTGGTCAATGACCTGAAGAGAGCTGGGACCACAGTCTCAAAGAAAACCATTAGTAACACACTACGCCGTCATGGATTAAAATCCTGCAGCGCACGCAAGGTCCCCCTGCTCAAGCCAGCGCATGTCCAGGCCCGTCTGAAGTTTGCCAATGACCATCTGGATGATCCAGAGGAGGAATGGGAGGTCATGTGGTCTGATGAGACAAAAATAGAGCTTTTTGGTCTAAACTCCACTTGCCGTGTTTGGAGGAAGAAGAAGGATGAGTACAACCCCAAGAACACCATCCCAACCGTGAATCATGGAGGTGGAAACATCATTCTTTGGGGATGCTTTTCTGCAAAGGGGACAGGACGACTGCACCGTATTGAGGGGAGGATGGATGGGGCCATGTATCGCGAGATCTTGGCCAACAACCTCCTTCCCTCAGTAAGAGCATTGAAGATGGGTCGTGGCTGGGTCTTCCAGCATGACAACGACCCGAAACACACAGCCAGGGCAACTAAGGAGTGGCTCCGTAAGAAGCATCTCAAGGTCCTGGAGTGGCCTAGCCAGTCTCCAGACCTGAACCCAATAGAAAATCTTTGGAGGGAGCTGAAAGTCCGTATTGCCCAGCGACAGCCCCGAAACCTGAAGGATCTGGAGAAGGTCTGTATGGAGGAGTGGGCCAAAATCCCTGCTGCAGTGTGTGCAAACCAGGTCAAGACCTACAGGAAACGTATGATCTCTGTAATTGCAAACAAATGTTTCTGTACCAAATATTAAGTTCTGCTTTTCTGATGTATCAAATACTTATGTCATGCAATAAAATGCAAATTAATTACTTAAAAATCATACAATGTGATTTTCTGGATTTTTGTTTTAGATTCCGTCTCTCACAGTTGAGGTGTACCTATGATAAAAATTACAGACCTCTACATGCTTTGTAAGTAGGAAAACCTGCAAAATCGGCAGTGTATCAAATACTTGTTCTCCCCACTGTACACTGAGATCATGTGACACTTAGTTAAATAAAGTCCACCTGTGTGCAATCTAATTATATGACTTCTGAAGGTAATTGGTTGCGCCAAATCTTATTTAGGGGCTTCATAGCAAAGGGGGTGAATACATGTGCACGCACCACTTTTCCTTTATTTATTTTTTTCATTTCACTTCACCAATTTGGACTATTTTGTGTATGTCCATTACATTAATTCCAAATAGAAATCCATTTAAATTACAGGTTGTAATGCAACAAATTAGGAAAAACGCCAAGGGGGATGAATACATTTGCAATGCACTGTAAAATGAGAGCACCCCTCCAGCTTGGATGGAGTCCATCACTCCTCAGCAGGCCAGGCTTGGTCCTGTTTGTGTGGGATTCCCAGAAAGAGGGTCAGTTATCTACAAATTCTATCTTTTGGGAGGGGCAGAAACCAGTTTTCAACCAGCGATTGAGTTGTGCGAGTCTGCTGTAGAGCACATCACTTCCCCTAACTGGGAGGGGTCCAGAGACCAACACGTCTTTCTAGCTAAATTATACGCTTAAATTATGTCGCGCTTGGTGACCTTCGACTGTTTCCTCCTAACATTGTTTGTGCCGACGTGGATAACAATATCCCTATACCATTTACACTCGCCAGTTTTAGCCTCATCCAGAACCATCTTCAGATTAGCCTTTACGTCGGTAGCCCTGCCCCCTGGTAAACAATGTATGATCGCTGGATGATTCTTCTTAAATCTAATATTGCGGGTAATGGTGTCGACAATGACTAGGGTTTTCAATTTGTCCGAGCTAATGGTGGGAGGCTTCGGCGGCTCAGACCCAATGACGAGGGGAGAGACCCGAGAATCCTCGGGCTCTGACTCAAGAGTAGTTGCTTAGTGGGGAAAACCGGTTGAAAGTTTCTAAATCGGCTGAATGAGCGACACCGGTTGAACATGCCGAAAGCATTTATTTCCAGAAGCTATGAGAAAATTGTCCGGCTGCGGGTACTGTGCAGGGGGAGTAACACTACTACCTGTATTTACTGGTGGCACAGATGCTGTATCATGCTTTCCTACATTTAAATTGCCCTTGCCTAATGATTGCGTCTGAAGCCGAGCTTGCAACGCGGCTATTCTCACCATAAGGCGGTAGTTCTGTACTTAAAGAGTACAGCGACTGCATTGAGAAGGCATAATGTTACTTAGCTTTTCTTATGAAAAAGTTTAATTAAAAAGTAGTGTGAGAACAAAAAACGAAGACCTTGGTAAACTTGTTAAATACAAAGCTTTCGCAACAGCTAATGGGAATCCTAATAAAATACCAAATGTTGTCCAAGTCAAGAAAGCTTACTAGCAGCCACTGTATAGCCACTGGTAGCCTATTCGCGGGTGTTTTTTCAAAGCTTATGTCAGATACTCCAGTGAGTGTAATTTGCTCAATATTAAGAGTTGAAAAATAAAGTTGACATCACTAGAAAATATATATTATCCTCTTTTCTACTGTAGGAATGTCATTCAAAATGGTTTATTCTGTTATTTCTAGCCATATTCATAAAAACATTGAAATAAAAAAATAAAATATTTTCCATATACACTATATATACACACACAAAAGTATGTGGATACCCCTTCAAATTAGTGAATTCAGCTATTTCAGTCACACCAGTTGCGGACAAGCGTATAAAATCGAAAACACAGCCATGCATTCTCCATAGTCAAACATTGGCAATAGAATGGCCTTACTGAAGAGCTCAGCGGCTTTCAACGTGGCACGGTCATAGGATGCCACCTTTCCAACAAGTCAGTTTGTCAAATTTCTGCCCTGCTAGAGCTGCCCTGGTCAACTGTAAGTGCTGTTATTGTGAAGTGGAAACGTCTAGTAGAACAATAGAACAACGGCTTAGCCTCGAAGTGGTACGCAACACAAACTCACAGAACGGGACCGCCGAGTGCTGAAGCGCGTATAAAGAGTCTGTCCTCGGTTGCAACACTCACTACCGAGTTCCAAACTGCCTCTGGAAGCAACATCAGCACAAGAACTGTTCGTCGGGAGCTTCATGAAATGGGTTTCCATGGCTGAGCAGCCGCACACACAACCTTAGATCACCATGCACAATGCCAAGCGTCAGCTGGACTGGTGTAAAGCTCGCCACCATCGGATTCTTGAGCATTGGAAGCGCGTTCTCTGGAGTGATGAATCACGTTTCGTGGTTCGGGCTAGGCCCCTTCGTTCCAGTGAAGGGAACTCTAACGATACAGCATACGAACGCAACAGACGATTATGTGCTTCCAACTTTGTGGCAACAGTTTGGGGAAGACCCTTCCCTGCTCAGCATGACAATGCCCCCGTGCACAAAGCGAGGTCCATACAGAAATGTTTTTTCGAGATCGGTGTGGAAGAACTTGACTGGCCTGCACAGAGCCCTTACCTCAACCCCATCGAACACCTTTGGGGTGAATTGGAACGTAGACTGCGAGCCAGGCCTAATCGCCCAACATCAGTGCCCAACCTCACTAATGCTCGTGGCTGAATGGAAGCAAGTCCGCGCAGCAATGTTCCATCATCTAGTGGAAAGCCTTCCCAGAAGAGTGGAGGCTGTTATAGCAGCAAAGGGGGGACCAACTCCATATTAATGGAGCAGGTGTCCACATGTAGTGTCCACATGTATGTATATTCGCAGTATGCCCGTGGACCCCTGGTTGAATACCCCAGCACCTGAATGAACAATGACAAGTACCCAGTAATTAACAGTCAAATTTTCCTCATATCCCAAAATAAGACAAATGTGGTAATTTCAGTTCAGACAGTAACAATGTGTGAGCACATATCTGAGTTTAAACAAACGTTTTTAGTGTTGGCAGGGTACCATGGAGTGTACCAGTGTTGGCGGGAAAGTCACTGCATTCTACATGAGAACTCAATGTCTCAAAAGACATTCTGAAGCAGCAGCTGACATTTCCTGTTGGGATCTGTCCAGTTTCTTATCTCCCAACAACCACACCTTCTCCTTTCTTGAGAGGAAATGGCTGTGCATGAAATGCATATGCTAATCTAACAGCCTACAAACAAAGTGCAACGCAATGGCTGCATCCCCTTGAAAATACATGAGTAATCTGCATAATACATATAATCAGTTTTATTATCAAAATGCTTAGCTTGGTATGAAAAACTTTGCACATAGACACAAAGTATGTAAGGTTTTGAAACTCCTCAAGTGAGCTATAACACTAAACTGAGCCATGCTATGTATCCATAAAAAACAAAATCAACATTTCCATGTTAGAAGTTAGAAAATACAAAAATAACAATACAGAAGTCATTATTGACTGTGGGCAAATAAGCATCCACAACATCAGCTGTCATGCATGTATGTAATGTTCCTTAATGTTTTCTGTGACACCTGCTAATAGTCATCTTCATCGATATCATCCTCATCAAGACCGTCACCAGTATCTGTTTTGACAATCAGCAGAGGGTTTCTGCGAGGACTCAGCTCTAGGAATGTCCCTGTGCGGGCAGTAGCTGTGGCTGTGGCAGGCTGTGAACAGTCGCTCTCTGCCTCTCTCTGTGCACTGCTCCTGGAATGCCTGCTGCCCTGAGGCTGTGCTGAAATCCACAGCCCCTCCTCCACCCTCTCTCCCAGCTCCTGGATCAGCTGGCTTGGGCCAGCCACAGCAGAGGGGAGGGCGCAGGGCTTCCTCTCGGCTGATGTGAGAGCAGCACAGGACTCCTGGTGGATGGAAGGGGAGGCTGGGGCAGCCAGGGCAGGAGATTGAGGGTAGTCAGGCTGGGGCTGGATGGGGATGGCCTTGGCTCGCTCTCCTCCTCCTGCTCCTCCCTCTGTTCTGTCAGCACAGTCCTTCCCTTCAGCCTCAGAGTCCTCACTCTCCTCAGACGAGTCGCTGCAACTGTCGTCGCTGTCGGACTCCTCTCCGCTCTGTGACTGAAGAGTTCTACTGGAGCTTTTCCCCCCGTCCTCCACCTTCTCTTCTTCCTCTACCAGCGCCGCCGCCATCTCCAGCACCTCCAACTCCAGCTCCAGGTCTCTTTTCCGTAGGGACACTTTTTGTAAGGGATCAGCCAGAGCTGTCACCTTCCTGGACCTGACAAAGAGAGAGAAAGACAGGACGGGATGAGAAAGTACAGCAAATATGGATCAGTTTATTTTTTTAAACTTGGAAGCAAATATTTACAAATCCCCCAAAAGACTACATAATCTATTTCAAGAGCTACTTGTCCAACACTTGATGAGTAGTAGGTATTACGACTATGCTATATGTCTGACGGCACTGCCTACAAAAAAATATAGCAACGAGATCTCAATCTACAAATCTAATATCCATTACCCAAATTCCAGCCTCATCTGAATGCTAAGTAGACAGTGATTCACGGAGGCATGAGCTCAATGAAATATGGAAATCATGTTTAATAATGTAGGAAGATGAGTGTGTCTGATATGCAGGTTCTGCCCCTCGAGTCTCCCACTGAAGCTCTCCCTGCAGGAGATAAGAGCAAGGCGGATGACAGAGTGCTACACGCCTTATACATTATTCATGAAGCTAAACCAGCGCAGGATGTTGCCAAAACTCAAGTGGCTGCTATTCTTCCACGGTGCAGCCGATCGGCCTTCATTGCCATGATGATTACCAGCTGACCTCTGCGCGGCTCAGGACGGGTCCATTCAGGGAGAGAGAAAGCACATGAGCCTGCGGTGGTCCACAGCCATTCAGCTCCTCACACTCAGCCACACTGTGCCCCTGCTGCCCTCCCTGGCCCAATTAACCCACCGCTGAGAGCCAAGATGGCTCCTTATTACCGCAAAGCCTTAATGAGCTCCCACTCCGGGGATGAAACCGTTTACACAGCCAACATAGAGGGATGTACTCATTTAGGACCTCGGGAGACTGTGTAAACAGATCGTATAGCTAGTCGTCGTACTCTATCAAAGAAGACATCTCTCCTAGGCCTATATGCCGATAAAATGTCCATTCAGGAAATAGGGGGAGTAACAGTACTTGGAAAGTGTGGAGGAAAAACAAAACAATTAAAGGAGAACAACTACTGACAATGAGTAAGGGATGGCTAGGCATAAATACAACCAATAATAACACCCCCACCACTGCGTGTGCAGAGAGTCAGACCCAACAAGGAAACCGTAGAAAATCTGAACTCATCAAGAGGTGCCACAGTGGCTCACGGGTCTGGTACCCATATTCATACCCACACATGCAGTCATTTTTGGGGGCCCATTTTGCCCCCCTCCCACACCTTGCAAGCAAAACATTTTAGCAGCCCCCACCTCCTGACAGCAAGCGGATACTTTTTTTTGTTGTTTAGGATTTAAATTTCCTGCAACTCTCCACATTTTGCCATGGGGCGTAGAGAAAATATTGCAGTTTTAAAGCAAGTTTCCTGCAATTCCCTACATTTTGCCATAGGATGGCAAGAAATGTTTGCAGTTTTTAATATGATATCTGAGTGAGAGTGACTAACAAATTCAATTGGGGTCCACCGGTCGGTAATTCGACCATGATTACTACAAGATTAGATAGCTGGCTAGCCTAACTTATCAATCTAAAACATTTTAGCTGACATGGGCTAATTGAGTGACTGTCAGAGACTGACATAAGAAAAAAACTGCTGATGGACAATTACATTTCTAATTTGTGTATTCTACTATTCAAAATCTCAACAGCAAATGGAGAGCCCGACTGAGTTCTGAAAAGAAAAGTGTATATGTACACCACCAGTCAAAGGTTTAGACACACCTACTCATTCAATTTTTTTTATTTTTTTTTACTATTTTCTACATTGTAGAATAATAGTGAAGACATCAAAACTATGAAATAACACATGGAATTATGTAGTAACCAAAAAAGTTAAACAAATCAAAATATATTTTATATTTGAGATTCTTCAAATTAACCACCCTTTGCCTTGATGACAGCTTTGCACACTCTTGGCATTCTCTCAACCAGCTTCATGGGGTAGTCACCTGGAATGCATTTCAATTAACAGGTGTGCCTTCTTAAAAGTTAATTTGTGGAATTTCTTTCCTTCTTAATGCGTTTGAGCCAATCAGTTGTGTTGTGACAAGGTAGGGGTGGTAAACAGAAGATAGCCCTATTTGGTAAAAGACCAAGTCCATATTATGGCAAGAACAGCTCAAATATGCAAAGAGAAACGACAGTCCATCATTACGTTAAGACATGAAGGTCAGTCAATACAGAAAAATTCAAGAACTTTGAAAGTTTCTTCAAGTGCAATCGCAAAAACCATCAAGCGCTATGATGAAACTGACTCTGATGAGGACCGCCACAGGAAAGGAAGACCCAGAGTTACCTCTGCTGCAGAAGATAAGTTCATTAGAGTTACCAGCCCCAGAAATTGCAGCCCAAATAAATGCTTTACAGAGTTCAAGTCACAGACACATCAACATCAACTGTTCAGAGGGGACTGTGTGAATCAGGCCTTCATGGTCGAATTGCTGCAAAGAAACCACTACTAAAGGACACCAATAAGAAGAAGAGACTTGCTTGGGCCAAGAAACACGAGCAATGGACATTAAACTGGTGGAAATCTGTCCTTTGGTCTGATGAGTCCAAATTGCCAAGAATGTGCAAAGCTGTCATCAAGGCAAAGAGTGGCTATTTGAAGAATCTGAAATATAAAATATATTTGGATTTGTTTAACACTTTTTTGGTTACTACATGACTCCATATGTGTTATTTCATAGTTTTGATGTCTTCACTATTATTTGACAATGTAGAAAATAGTAAAAATAAAGACAAACCCTTGAATGAGTAGGTGTTCTAAAACGTTTGACCGGTAGTGTATATATTGAGACTGTTTAGGTTAAATACATAAAAATATGTTTCCTGATCTTTCTTATATCTCTCAGATATAGGACAGACACTTCAGAACAAACTTCCTATTGAGATTTTTTGGGGGACGATCTGTTGTTCCATGAAGAGAATCTGTTATTCAATGCATTTGTATGGGCTAACATTATTAAGGCCAAAACATTTTTTTCATCAAATAATTGTTTTATATATTGTTTTTATACTTCAAGGGGTCTTCAAATTCAAAATCAAATAGCTAAATGATCATTGGTATGACCTTCTTAAAACAATTCCATATAGCTTAGTAGAACCTCCCCTGCATAGACAGGGCTTAGACTTATGGGTTAAGCCCTTGCTGGAGTTGAGCAGGCTGGCTGACTGGTTCTGGCTGGACAGCCTCCTGTAGCACTGCAACTTCAAAGCAGAGGCCCTCCTTCATCCCCCTCCTCCCGCATTCTCTTTCCCCCGTGGGAAGTCATTATTGAGTTAGCATTGGAGAGGCTACGTGCTTGTTCCCTCCCCTCGCTCCCCCTCTCCCTGCGCTGCGGTGCGAGAAGCCCAGCTTGCGGTGAGTACAAAGGCTGCTTTTGGAGGGAAGGAATAATGTTGTACACAGTTCAGTCATTACTACACCAATGTTGTGGGCTCCCTTCATTAACTGAGGGGCGGCTTTTCAAGGTTGGAAAACTTCTGTCGACACAAAGACGCTTCCATCTGTCAGACAACAAACACAAGAGTCCTTAGATGAGGACAGGGAGCAGGGGGGTGGTGGGGGAGAAGGACAACTAGACTGAGTCAATTACAGACTTCCATTTCTTTCATCAGCCTCATTCAACACATGTTCCTACTCAGACTTTTTAGTTAATCTTAGATGTACAAATTAATTTCACATGGACAAGATTTGTCGAGGGAGTGTACATTATTCAATTGATGTTGTGGATGGACAGTCAGACACTGTGTTTGCTAACTGTATGCCATTTGATTTGTCCAACATCTAATTTATGGGACAAAACGTAGACGGTAGTTGCTTGTGACAAGTAGGCCTGTTTTATAAGGCTGAAAGACTTATAAATGGATGCTTGGATTTCCTGACTTACTGAGTTTGATGGAGTGTTTGAGGGAGTGTGTGATGAAATGTGTCATGTAGTGTGTGACGGAGTGTGTGAGTAACACTGAAGACCTGTGTCAGAGGCATTAGGCCAGGGGTTCCGGAGGGCCGCACTGAAAAATTCCTCGCCGTCAAAATTGGCAAAGAATAGTCCTCTATCCATTGTTTTTGGAATTTTCGATGCTCCCTGACTGTCTAGCTTTCATTTAGATTATTATTAGTGAGCTGGACACAGTCAAGAAACTATATAAATGTAGGTCCATTATCATTTCTACACAGTTTCGATTTGGTTAGAGTTATTTTTAAGTATATCGAGTTTGTTTCCCCCCTCCCCCCGCGGGCCGTATGTTTGACACCCCTGCATTAGGCTATATAACACAGTAGGGATTGTAATTTAAGGAAGTGCTTTCTTACTGTATAGAGAGACCATTAGTTCATGTGCAACATGAAGAGACCTGGTAGAACTGCCTGCAGAGCTTGTTGTTTACCTACCCTCCTATTCAAAACAAGGACACAAGGAGAGGAAGTTGCCTCATATAAAGCAAGGCTGCATCATTCCTTATTAGTGTACCACTGATGTAACAACACTGTGTTTCTCTCTCTGCGTGTGTGGTGGGCTGCCTGTGTAAGTACACAAAATCTGGACGTCATGCAGAGAGGATATCTGTAGTACTTCTCCCCGTTAGTTGTGAGACAGTCTTGCATTTGTTGAGCCCAGCGGGACACAGAGACTATCTACTGTCTCTGTGGTGGGGAGGGCTCAAAACACACAGACCATATACACTGAGTACACAAAACATTAAGAACACCTTCTCTTTCCATGACATAGACTGACCAGGTGAAAACTATGATTCCTAATTGATGTCACTTGTTAAATCCACTTCAAATCAGTGTAGATTAAGGGGAGGAGACTGGTTAAAGAAGGATTTTTAAGCCTTGAGACAATTAAGACATGGATTTTGTATGTGTGCCATTCAGAGGATGAATGGGCAAGGCAAAATATTTAAGTGCCTTTGAACGAGGTAGGTGCCAGGCGCACCGGTTTGTGTCAAGAACTGCAACGCTGCTGGGTTTTTCACGCTCAACAGTTTCCCGTGTGTATCAAGAATGGTCCACCACCCAAAGGACATCCAGCCAACTTGACACAACTGTGGGAAGCATTGGAGTCAACATGGGTCAGCATCCCTGTGAAACGCTGTCGACACCTTGAAGAGTCCAACTCAATATTAGGAAGGTGTTCCTAATGTTCAGTATACTCAGTGTACACCATCTATCTACTACATCACAGGACCCAGGACAGGACAGGCTCCAGACAGATGAGTGTGGGTAGAGTACACTAGCAGCTGCATGAAAAGGATTACAACCAGGGAAAATGTATCCAAAGCTCTTTCACCTGCATTCCGCCATTTCTAAGAATAACAACAACATACAACTGTCCAACAAGCAATTTGCCATTCCTAAAATAACCTCAGTGCACCTGCACACCCACTGGACACTGAGTTGCCAGTCCCTGTAGCATTACAACCACCAGCCAGACCCCAAAGGCTTAACCGACCCACTTAACTGACCATTGACCTTGCCGGGGGGGGGCTAGTTATAGCAGCAGCAGGTTGTCCCTGTGGGGAGCCCGTGTCCCCTGAGGGCCTCCTGGGACTGTGGAGAGGAGAGCTCTCCTCTGGGCATTGTCATGCACACAATGTGTGTAGAGGCTGAATGGATGGGTGTGAGTGAGAGAGAACAATATCCTTGTTTCCTCCTCCAAGACTAGCAAACCCTTGAGCTCGACACTCACAGGTTGCCATGGTTTTTGCTCTGGAATTAAATTGACCCAATTAATTGATTGTGCGGCAGACAACGGGTAGAGGGGGAGGAATGTGTGAGTGCTGAAAGAGGAAGGGGAAGTTAGAGGCCTGCTGATTTCACTGAGATACAGTAACACAACACTGATCTGATTTGTTGGACTGTTCAGTGGTTCCAGTCAATCTACATTTGACTCCTTCCAAGCCTTTTGATGAGAGAAGAACAGGAAAGGCCGAGAAAGAAAATGAGGACTGGGTTTTCATTTCAGTCTTGCAACATTGCAGGGGTTTGGCATCGGAGGATCATCAAAACCACCCATTGAAACAAATGGTAAAGAGGTGTTTCTATTTGCTAGTGGCAATGTATCTGATGATACATAGATATCTGTAAATTACACAAATTCCCTGGGTAATGTGGAAACTGTTGTAAGCACATTAATAATCCTCTTTGGTAAACACTTTATCAGGACAAATAGAAAATGGTGTCAGAATGATTTCTCCACCCTCATACTCCTCCTGTTGACTGGAGAGTGGACTGTCCACTTGTCTGTGTGCGTGAGTCTGTGGAGGGAGAGGGTTTCACTGGAGTCTAAGTCACTGTGAAGTCTTTATGATGCTGTAAATTTGACTCTGGTCTCAGCAGTCAGAGGGACTTTAAGAGCATGAACGCATGTGGCACAACCCAGAGAGAGCCAGACAGTATAAATCAACCCACCGAGCAACGCATTCATAAATCGCTGTGTCCATCATGAGCGGCTGATCGTGTCTGGGAGTTGACTGTGGGGAGGATTGACAAGATACAAGATATAGATTACATCTTATCTTACCACAGGACTCACAGGGACAGACAGACAAATCACTTAGCAGGAATGACAAATCCGTCATGGGGGATATCTAGCAGGGAGGAGAACAATGCTTATACAATCTGTCATCAAACCGGTCACAGGCACAAACGTCTGCCACAACAAACCACAAGTGATAAGAGCACTGTCTATGCAAACCACAGCTGGCTGTTGCTAGAGTGCTGCCTGCCTGCCTTGTCATCTCCCATCTAGACTACTGCAACTCTGTTGGCTGGGCTCCCCGCTTGTGCCAGCAAACCCCTTCAATTTATCCAGAACGCTGCAGCACGCCTGGTGTTCGATCTTCCCAAGCTCTCCCATGTCACCCCGGTCCTCCGCACACTCCACTGGCTTCCAGTCAAAGCTTGCATCATCTTCAAGACCCTGGTGCTTGCCTACGGGGCAGCAAAGGGAACTGCCTTCAGGCTATGGTCAAACCCTACACCCCAACCCAAGCACTCCGTTCTGCCACCTCTTGTCTCTTGGCCCTCCCACCCCTACAGGAGGGCAGTTCCCGCTCAGCCCAGTCAAAGCTCTTCTCTGTCCTGGCACCCAAATGGTGGAACAAGCTTCCCCCTAATGTCAGGACAGAGGAGTCCCTTCCCATCTTCCCTACCTCTTTAAAGAGTATCTTAAATAAATCCCACACCATACTTGCTACGATTGGGATATGTTCTCACCGTGAATGCACTAATGTAAGTCGTTCTGGATAAAAGAGTCTGCTAAATTATTTATTTAAATTTTTATGTAAATGCCTGCTAGCTCAAAGAAAGACAGATTTCCTCTCTCTGCTGCTTTGAATGGCAAGTGGACTGCTCTCTTTTATTACACATTCAGAAGGGAAAGATATGTAGTCTGTGCAGCACAACAATAAATAAAAGGTATGAAATGTCTATCTGGGAATAGATTCACAGCAACAAAATGAAATGGAATGTCCGGGCTCTAGAGGTTTTCCCAGCCAGGTGGCCTGAGGCTGCATCTTCAACAGGAGAGGGTTAGTAACTCTTTCTGGATGCTGGACAGCCTCTGTCTCTGCTGATACCACAGCTGATATGAGCCAGGTCTCAGGGCAGAAAGAAAAAAAGCTTAGCTTTGTTTATCGACTGAAATACGTAAACAGAAAAGGGAAATGTAACAATTCAATCACAGGCGAGCACGAGGACTAATCCATTTAATTATTGATGTGGGGTTTCAGCCAGTGGAAGCCAGCTTGTTGATAGGTCAAGCTGACATTTGGCTCCAATGTACAGCGGTGGAGGGAAGGGAGCTGGATTGGAAAGCCCTTCTGCCGTTTCATCTCCTTGACTCTGACTGAAATGAGACTGATTGAGTTTTCCAGTGGCTTGACAGTGCTGCTGCTCTGCTGCTGCTCAAAGCGTACGCTGAGCTGAGAGAGAAAGCACTTAAGACCAAGACTCCGTTCTCTTCGTCTGCTGCAGCGAAACAGACAGACCGACCGACAGGGACTGCAGCTCTCCACCATTGATTTTTACACATCTATTATTAAATTGGCCGTCGAGGCGTTTTCTTTTCCAGAGAGAAAAGCTCCATCAAACACCCGGCAGAGCTGTTATCATGTCTGCATCTGGGCGCTGGGCCTACATCATCACTGGCACACACTTTTCATCTGGCTTTTTCCAGACTAGCACACCACTCGGCTGAACCCCTGCCATGAGTAAAACAGAGCTCATTACCGAATAATGCGCTTGCAGGATTACATTTTCAATGTGTAAGTAATTGTAAAATATGTACAAGGGTGAGGAAAGAGCCATGCATGCTATATCAAATAGGGAAGAAACTACACAGATCTCTCTCGAGTTGACACACATCTTGTACTGCACAGTGCACTGTCCATCTGCTTCTCCTCATCTGTGTACTGTCACAGAGGCTTCAGTCTCAGTCAGCGAATGATTCACTGGGACTCCACTGCAGCACTGAGGGAGACAGTACAGTCCACACACTCTCCAACGACACCTTTGACAAGGGAGAATGGATACGTCTCACAATGGCTCTGTCAGTCAAGTGGCCGTGCTGTGACAAATTACTTGTCTAATCCTCTCCTCCAGTGCAGCGCATTGAAGCATCATGAGAGCTGAGAGCCACTTTGCTTGGCCTCAGGACCTGGGAGGTAATTATGCTCTAGGGCTGAAGGTCCCTGCAGAGAGCGATAGAGGAAGGGGGGTAGTGGACTTACTTGACCCTCTGGATCCATATGCAGTAGTCTGTGATGTAGAGGTCATTCAATATGTAGGCCGGCTCATTCTCCCGGAAGACTTTGTGAATATCCAACAAGCACTTCAGGACACAGGCTTTCCCTGGACAGGAAAAACAGAAGGAGTAGAAATTGAAAAACTGTATTATTCTATGGCAATGTGAGGAATGGTCAAATATAGCAATGTTGCTAGCAGGGACAGCAGTTCCTAAAGGCTTACAGTCTCATTGTTCCATACAGCCTTCCTTCAAACTATAGGCTGAACAGGCTATGGGAGATCATGTGAGCATACTATTTCAGACCACTGACAGTCATTTACACACATGACAGAGAGAGCAATTAATCAACTTTCAGGTCCCCTTTATCTAGTCCATATAGTCCAGAAATGCAACTCAAGTGGGCCAAGATAACAAACGGTTAATTTCATACCGGTTTATGAAAAAGATAATTGGCCTGATTTCCCTCAAAGGGAAAGCCAAAGATTACCATTACAAAAAGGGACACACCTGGAGGGAGCCACGTTTGATCCATAACATTTGCTGCCACAAAACCCAGGCATATAAATAGCCCCTTGGTGGGACACAATTGGCCCATTGCAGAGCACGGAGGTCTACAGACGATCCTCCTGTCCAGTATCCACCTCCAGGATTGGCTGGCAACAGCCAGAGACATTCCAGTCCATTCAAAATAAACAGCACACCTTAAACAAACATTTGGTTCTCATTTAGAGCATGAGCGCTCACAGAGGGTGCAGAGAGAGCGGAGAGCTCAGCTTCCAACTCCAGGACCAGGGCCAGGACCCAGAGCACAGAGACACAGCTCTCCTCTCCCTGCTTCCAAACTCAAGGCACCCCCCCACATCCCTGGAGGTTTTACTTTTCTCTCTCTATCTTCCTGGGAGCGATGGAGACAGTGATTTTGTTTCACCTCCAACCATGCCATGTTTTGAATCCTGCACTCGTCTGTTTTTCACACTGATGACAAGTTGAGCCAGTTAAACATGTTGGTGGCGAGCCGTGGCTGATCCCTGGAGAGGGGCAGACAGACAGGCAGGAAGAGTCTGGCCCGGGAGGGAGGTGCATGGGCACAGCAACACAGCTGCCACAGGGGCACTGGCCACTAACATCCATCATGGCAAGGTGACAACACAGCATAGGCAACACATTTATACACTGTAGTCAAGTGTACACACATTCCAAACACTGCATGTGCATTCCTAATGCTGCGCAGAAAACATTCCATTGGCATCACTACCACACTGTACATGGTAACAGAACACTTCAAGTGTTTCAACTACTGGGAGGGCCATGTGCACTCCAACAGCATACATAGCCTACTGTACTAGCTCATTACAGTGGCGACTCAAACTCTTTCTAGTGTCATATTGAAGTAGAGTGCTGCTAAATTATAGTCAGCTAAATGTTACAAAGCCAAGGGACAAGTAAAAACATGACACAGGGAAACGCAGTTAAGCTACACAGAGGAACCGCAATTCCGGAACATTTCCGGCTCAGTATAGGCTACCCAACTCCAGTGGGTCCTTCAGTCAGCTACACGACAGCGGCCATGCTAAACCCTCCCTACCTCCCTACCCAGGAGGCCCTGCTCCGCTCTCCCTGCCTGGTGGCCCATTGGTTCCAGCCACTTAGCGAGCAGCTGGATGAGCTCCTTGAGAAGGAGCGTCCGTGCTGCCAGAGGGCTGTTCAAATATTTACCCCGGATAACATTTCCTTTAGGGCCTTAACGTGTGGCTCCCACAAGGCATTAATGGGTTAGTTTTCCTAATACCTACCAATGTTTGCTTTCACAGCCATTTAAATCAAGTGCCTTAAATTAGAGCACACATTCCATTAGCTTTATCCTGACAAATGAATTAGCGGTGTGGAGGAAACGCGTTGTGCCTTCTCAGACGTACGCCAGCCAGCCTGCATTACTGTAGCTTTACAGTTCATTAACGAGAGCCCCATTACTCACTCTCACTCACCTGATGCACGTAAATAAAGAACATTGCAGAGGCAAACTCATTTAAATGACACTTGCAATTGTTGGCCTGCTTAGACCAACGATCACCAGTTAGGCTAGTTTGCATTTTCCAGCACAGAAACAAAATGGGTATGCGACTGTTGAACAAATGTCCAGCGTCAGGTGAGAGATTGAAAAGCTTCATTAGGCTATAACAGGTGAAGTTGTGTTTGTTTCTAGAGGATGAAGGTATATAGTGTAGCGTAGTACAAGGAATCCCCCTTCAGTGATTACCTGGGATTCTCTGATTCCCTCAGCCAGTCTGATCTACTCATCTCCTTACCTAACGAGGCGCAGAAATGTAATCTGGTGCTTAAAATACCTTTAATTTGCCATCATTTACAAGCGTTCAAATCCCCACAAACTGGGTAATCTCACCCCACACACATCCTAAATGTGTTTACATAGCAGAGCCTTCATTTAGCTACCTGCGGGGCTTTGATTTAATGATTACTCTTTGCTAGGAGATATCAAAGTCAACAGTCCGTATAGAACAAATCCACACTTCCAGCTTGGAGAGGTTGCTCTGCTTGTGGTGGTATGGTGATGTATGACTGTGGGTGCATGCTGGCTGTAAAGCAGTCTTTCTGTCAGTCTCCAAAGCACTGAACAGACAAGCTGCAGCCCACAGCTACCATGCAGGCTTTGCCTTCCAACAGAAATGCATCAAACCGCATAATGTCCCTCAGGAGTCTCAGAAAACAGTCCAGAGACATATTCATTGGGGGGGAAACAAGGCCGTATTGAGGGCTTTATAATTTGGCCATGACACGGAGGCTGCCAATAGCTCTAACCAGCGTGCACAAAGGGGCCTTTGAGGTGTGGCGGTGCCTGGCTGCCTCAGGTCAGGGGTGAGAGGTCACAGAGGGCAGTCTAGACTCACCTGACTGGAAGATCCGAGCCGCATCCTGCACGGCTGCAGAGACCAGGGCAAAGTGCCTGTAGAGCGGGTAACACAACACCCTCCTCCCAAAGGACACCAGGACCTCCTGCAACGAGCTGTAAGTCTGAAAGGCAACAACAAAAAGACATGCTGCATTTTCCTCATGGCCACCCACTATAAAAAGACTAATGTTACAAAACAAGATAAAGGGACTTCACTTCCTCTTAATATGCTTGGCAGCCTCTTGCTTTTCTCCTTCCCTCCAGCACTAAGCAGGCTAGGCTAGCCCACTCCTAATTGCAGTCATTGGTAAACTAATTACTCCTAACAACTTCCCTTTCATAGAGGGGGAAAAAGGCGAGGAACTCTTAAACACCTTCTGCAGCCGCCGCCTTTAATTGTTGCTGGTCCTTAATCACCGCGTTAACTCAAGGCTTTTCTCTGCTTTTCTCTGCAACGGTGGACAAAAGAGCTGAGAGAGAGAGAGAGCACTCTTTTTATTCAGCTCCCTAGCGTGTTAAAAGTGCGCTCAGAGCGAGAGCGTGACTCGTTGCAT
>NW_028160938.1:0-40241 GCF_964263955.1 Coregonus lavaretus | reverse complement strand
AGAGAGAGAGAGGAGGAAGAGAGAGAGGAGAGAGAGAGGAGAGAGAGAGGAAGAGAGACAGAGAGAGAGAGAGGAGAGAGAGAGAGAGAGAGAGAGAGAGAGCGAGAGAGAGAGAGAGAAAGAGAGAGAGAGAGGGAGAGATAAAGAGAGGAAAGAGAGAGAGGAGAGAGAGAGGAGAGAGAGGAAGAGAGGGAGAGAGAGAGAAAGAGAGAGCGAGAGAGAGGAGAGAGAGAGGAAGAGAGAGAGGAGGAGAGAGAGAGAAAGAGAGAGAGGGAGAGAGAAATGGGAAGAGAGAATCTCTTGTGTTACTGAGACCACCTGTCATATGACCTCTGACCCTCCTGACCCTGTAGGTGTTGAACCCTGACTATATCATCATGGCTCCCTGTCATACGACCTCTGACCCTCCTGACCCTGTAGGTGTTGAACCCTGACTGTCAAGTCCTCCTCTTGTTCACCATCCAAAGGACACAGGGACAACTCAAATTCCTGACTCAATCTTTTTTATTTTTAGTTTGCTTTCAGTTGATTGGTCTGTCCAGTAAATTAGCCAGTAAATTAGGTTGTAAACCATTTAAGCCTTTTACGATTGGCGTCTTTGGACTGAACCTGTGAGTGAACTTGGAGTCTTCTCTCTGAAGTTTGTTCTTCTGAATGACTGAGCCCCCCCATGCCTTCACAGGTGCTCCAAATCAGTGAAAATGACTGATCAGGTGACAAGCAGCCGGTTTGCTGCTGCTGGTGCACTCTGGGAAGTGTAGTTCTTTGACTCACTCCTGAGATTCAGCTCAACACCTCCCACTTGAGCTCCTGGTTTTTTCAAATCCAGAGAGGTCACACAAGTCCTTCCCACCTCTGTTTGTTCTTCAATGGGAAGTAGAATGACAAGGCGTCTGACATCTCTATGAAGAATTGTGGCTGGGATTTTGGTTTGAAGCCTCTTCGTTCTTTCACCGTTTGCTCTTGTGGGCCCTTTTTTGCTGTTTGACTTTGTGATGTGAACAGGATAGCTGGGAAAAGTCTTCACAAGCACATCTCTTACGATGCCTTTGCTGTCAGCATTGACACCGACCACTCTAGCCAGCTTGTACTGTCCTCTTAGGGCGTTTTGGTCAGCCAACCAGACCACATCTCCAACAGCAACATTTCGCTCTTTGGTGTGCCATTTGTTCCTTATGAACAGATTAGGTCCAGCCAATTGGCTCCACTTCTTCCAGAAATGGCTTAACTCTGCTTGAATATGTTTAAGTCTTTTGTAAGGGTAGCCATCAAACTGGAAATCTCCAGGGTCTCCCTTTGGATTGGTACGTCCTAAAAGCAGAGAATTCGGGGTGATGTACTCTACACAGTCTTCTCTGCTTTGAGTTCTTGCATCGATGGGTCTCTCATTAGCAAGGTTGGCTGCCATGAAGAGAAAAGTTTGGAATTCTCCCCACGTGAAAACACCATCTCCACCAAGGTTGCTCAACGCCCGCTTCACTACTTTGACAGCTGCCTCTGCGGCACCATTCCTATGGGGAGAGTCTGCAGGGTGGATCTTCCATGACCATTCTGTACCATGCTTGGCAGCTGTGTCTTCAAGTTCAGACTTGTTTAGTTGGTTAAGGAATTTTTGAAGTGCGGGTTTGGCTCCCACAAAGTTAGTGCCAGGGTCTGACCAGAGTTTCCTGGGGTGTCCTCTCAGTGAAGTGAACCTTTGATAGGCTAGCAGGAATCCTTCAGATGACATGTCACTTACCACTTCAGTGTGTATGGCTCGGGAAGCCATGCAGCAGAAGACTATTCCCCATACTTTGAGTCTAGTTCTCTTCTTGACCTCATCTTTCACTTCATAAGGGCCGAACAGATCCATGGTGGTGAATTCAAAAGGTGCAGCTGGGCCTGTTCGCTCTAGAGGCAGGTCAGCCATGATTTGTTGACACTGTTTTGCCTTGTTTTTCCTGCAGACCACACAGCTGTCAACCATTTTCTTGGCAAGTCTACGGCCTTTTATTACCCAGGCTTTCTTCCTCATCCGGAGAAGGGTTCCCGCCACTCCCTCGTGGTTTGCTTTGTGGGATTCTTGTGCCAGCAGTGTAGACACCCATGCTTCAAAGGGTAAAATTGGCACTGCTGTCTTATCTTCGTTGAATGTCTGAATTCTGCCTCCACAAACTAGCAGCCCAGAGTTCACATCTTTGTACACTGTCAGTCTGCTTAGAGTTGTGTCTGAAAAATCTGTACCTTCTTGAGCTGCGAGGAAAAGGTATTTGAGTGCATCTTCATGTTCTTTGACAGTCAGCACAGGTTGCTTGGGTGATCTTACCTCCCTCTTTGCCTGTTTAGGGGCCCGGCCCTTCCTCTTCAGCCACTGCTTGGCTGCTAGACAAACCCAGGCAACGACTCTCACCAGTTTGGAAAGGCTACTGAATCTTCTTACTTCCACAAGATCTTTAACCCAGCCAGTGGGCTTCCTTCTAAGAAGAGTTGGGTTTACCACAGGTATTCCCTCTTGAGTTTCACTCTTTGGACTTTCCTGAGTGCCTTGTAGGTCTTCTTTCTGCTGACTACTTCTTGCTGCTTGAGCTCTTGTTAATGCACCTGAGAATGCCTTCCTCTGGAGCTTGTTTACACCTCTCCAGCTGATTTTATAGGCCACTCCTCCACTGGCCACTTTAGGAACTCTGGTCCATTTTGCCATGTGGAATTCTCCTTCAAATCTTCAGGAGCACCCCCTCTTGTTATGATGTCAGCTATGTTTAGATCCCCACGGATCCACCACCAGTCTTGCACTTGTCCAGCCTTCTGGATTTCACCCACTCTATTTGCAAAGAAGGTTTTGTACCCATAACTGACTCTTTGAATGGCTCCCAAGACCGTTTGACTGTCAAGTAGATGGAACCATCTCTCGATCTTCATTCGAGCATGCTTTTCCACATACTTCCTGATCCTGGCTGTGAAGACAGCACCACAGATCTCAGCTTTTACAGCTTCTCCCTTCTGATCCAGGGGTGTCAGCTTGGCTTTTGATTCAACGAATCGAACTTTAGTGCCTTGACTTGTCTCCCATCTTAAGTACATCACAGCTCCATAGGTTTTGTCACTTCCATCAGAGAATGTGATGCCCCAAGGTTTCCCTTCCCAGCCAGCTGGTGTGAGGCTCCTGTGGAATTTCACCTCTCCAACTGCACATATTCTTCAAAAAGCTGGATGGCTTCTTCTCTGAGGCTTTCTGAGAGAGGTTGGTCCCAGGTTTCTTGGGTTAGTTTCCCACCCCCTCCCTCTTGGAATGCTTTTCGAACAAGAATTGCTCCCTTCTGTTTGGCAGGTGTAACTAAGCCAATTGGGTCGTACAGTCCAGCCACTTGGCTTAAGAGAGCCCTCCTAGTCAGTGGGTTAGGTGTCTCAGTTCTCACCTCCTCCTTGAGAAGATTTTTTCCAACTCTCATCTTCTTTTTCCTTTTGGAAAAGTTAACTGAGGTTAACATGTAGAGCTTGTCTTCATCCATTTGGTAGCCGATACCAAAGGCTTTGTTGTCTTCGTCCCTCATTTGATTTGGAAGAATTAAGGTTTTACTTTGTGTCTTTGTTAGAACCTCCATCTCCATTCCTTGCCTCCCACTTTGCCCTGACCGGACCCATGGTTTGAGGAAGAACCCTCCAGCTTTCAAGATCTCTTCGACATTTGCTGTGATTTTGTCAAGTTTATTCAGGTCATTTTGGGAGGTTAAGAGGTCATCCACATAACTGTCCTCTTCAATGACTCTGCGCTCATCCTCCAAGTGAAGAAATTTGGGCAGGCGGGCTGTTTCCCTCATAGCCAACTGAGCAATGCAACCAGCAGGTCTGTCCCCAATGTTGACTCTGGTTATTGCATATTCACTTATCTCTTCATCTGGGCTGTCCCTCCAGAGGAACCTGTGAAGATGCATCTCACCTAGAGATGCATACGTCCCTTCTCTGAACCTCAGCAAGACAGCTCTTATAGGGTTGAGAACGTCTGGTCCCTTCAGAAGAAGATCATTCATACCCACGCCTTTGTATTTCTGGCTACTATTCCATACAATACGAACCGGTGTTGTCACCGAATGAGGGTTTGGTGCCACCCGGTGGCTTACGTACCACACTGGTCCGTTCCACTCGTCCATGATTTTGTTGGTGAGTTTTATGGCTGCGCCTCGCTCGACCATTTCATGGACCTGGGTAGCATATGCGACTTTCCAGTCTGGCTCTCTGCTTAGTTGCTTTTCCATCCTTAAGAAACAAGCCTGGACTGCACTTTTGTTGTTCGGGAGAGAGGCTGGATCTACCGTCCAAGGATACTTTGCATCCCAATGTGGAGCCGGTGTGTGAGCATCCCCCTTCTTGTAGGTGAGGCCTTCTTTAATGATCTCCAGTTCCCTCTCCTCTGCCAGGGTCATTTCCTTTCCTCCTGGTGGACAGTTTCCACATCGGCATCCTCCACATCTTGGCTCACATGCAGCTCCGATGCTGTCCCAGTGCCACCACTCAAGGAACTCACGGTTACTGGCAGCTGTAAATTTGGTCTGAGTCACATCCTCCTGCTGTAGCTGGGCTGTGTCAGTTGTTGGACTTGTGATTTCTTGATATTTGACAGCTGCTGTCCTCATGGAGCGAGCGAAGTGTGTTTTGGACTCATATGCTGCAACCTCCACTTCTTCAAATAAGTCGGGATGTGCTCCACCCACTGTTTTCCCCAATGGACCCTCCCACAAGACAAGGTCTCCGATTATTTTTACCCTCTGGGGAGCGAGTCTTCCCTCTCGGTGGCTAATGAGAAGTTCAACCTCTTCTGGCCTTTCCAATTCTGTAAGTTTGACTTCTGGGAAGAATTCTTTCAACTTCTCAGGTTCAATTACTTGATGCACTCTGGCGATTTCATCCAATCCGTAGCAGACCATTTCATGAGCTCTCTCTGTCCCTTTAGGTGTCTTGACTCTGACTTTGAGGAGATACCTTTGTGTGTTCACCTCCATGGTCATACCACCAACCCCATGCACAACTAAAGTTATCTTCTCATGTCTTAACCTCAGTCTTTCAGCAGCCTTATGGGTAATGTAGTTTGTGTCTGAAGCAAGGTCAATTAAAGTCCCAATCTTCTGCCCTGCGTTTGCCGTGACTTGCATCAACATCATGATGACAGGAAGTTCAGAGAGCCCATTTCTCTGCGGTAGCTCAGACTGGCCTGAAGCATCGAGTGTCACTGTGGTTTTGTTGGTGTTGGTGAAAGCCTTTCTGCATCGATCTGCCATTTCCTGGGAAAGTTCAGACAAGATCTCCTCTTGTTCCTCCGTTAGCTTGCTTTCACCTTTGCCGTCTTTTCCACTCTTTCTCTCTTCCCCTCTTTTGACTTCTCCTTTTGGGCAGAGGAAAAAATGGTGGTCTGGGGCACCACCTTCCCTTTTACAGTCTTTGTTTCTGCATAGGAAAGTGTCTCTGCAGTATCCATCTTCATCATGGCATCCGAGACATTTTCTGCATGCTCCCAGCTTTCTCAATACAGTTTTCTTTTCAGGTAGCTTAAGTCTTTTGAACTTTCTACAGAAGAAGATTTTGTTGTTGTGCCCACTATCACCACATACACCACATACCTCATCAAGCTCTTCTTTCTTTGTGGTTTTTGTTGAGGCAATCTTTCTGTCATACTTCTTGTCCAAACGATCTGATTTTTCCACCTTCTCCACAGTTCTGAGCTGTTCGAGTCTCTCTAGTATTTCTTCTTGACTTTTCAGGAACTCCAAGAGCATGACAAAGTGGTTGTCTGATGTGACATTGTTTCTGGGTTCAACCATGAACATCACCCAGTCTCTTTTAATGAAGTCAGGCAACTTGCTTTCAATGGATCTAATTACCAGTGGGTTATTTATGGCTCCAGAGTTTCCTAACTCTGTGAGATCTGCTAGAGCCTTCTCCACTGACTGTATGAGATCAATGACCTTTCTTGGTTGGTTCCCTTTCACATGCGGCATCTTCTCCAGCTCTTCCAGGATTTCCACTATGATGGTTGACTTGTTGCCATACCTGTTCTCCAGGACTCTGAACATGTCATCGGCAGTGGTGTAGGTTGAAAGTCTGAGGTCTTTTGAGATTTTGTCATCCACACTCTCCAGGAGTTGAATTTTCTTAACTTCAGTTGATCCGGATGGCTCTCCCTGATTTTGTAGCCTTTCCCAGTCTTTCCTCCATCTGTGATATTCTCTCTTGCTTCCATTGAAGATAGGTAGAGAGATTGGCTTGATTCTCACTATTGGTGTGGATGTTGCCGGTTGGGGTAGTAGTTTCACTCCTGTGCCTTGCTCATTGATCGTCCGTGCAGTGGCGAATTCAGGTCTCCTTAACTCAAGCCTGTAGTAGAATGCTCTTACGTCCTTGACTCTTCCATCTAATTCGTCCTTTAATTCTACAGGGATCCATCGCTCCCATGTTGACATTGCTGAGATGGCCTCTTTTATTCTCTTGTCCAAGAGAGCGAGGTGCACTTCATAGCCCTCTAAATTGGCACTTTCCACAGGTACATCAGTCGCTTTATCATTGGCTTTTTCTGCTTCCAGGATTGCCACAAGAAGTTCACTCCTTCCATACCTCGACCACAGGTTTGTTTGAACAATGTATCTTATCTCCGCCAACTTTGTTTCACCTTCATTTACAGATCTATCAATGTCAGCCTCTTGCTGTTTAGTAAGACCTGGTTCCTTATCCTCAGTCATGTCAGCCTCCAGTCCAATCCTGTAGTCATCGTTGGCATCGAGCATCTTTCTGAAACAATCTGAAAGCTTAGCGAATTCCTCCTTTAACTCCACTTGAAGCATGCTGCTTGCTCCTCTTGAAATGAAGTTGGCTTGTCTGGTGAAGCTGCTTTTTGCAGTGGTCCTCTCCTTTTTGAGCTGCTGGACCGACTTCCCCAGGACATCTTCCGCCATCTTGACTTCCTCTGCGTTATTTCTGGATCTGAAGCCGTTTATCCTCAGGGCCAGGCCGCTCCGCGTGGTTTACAACTGTCCAGTCCTCCTCTTGTTCACCATCCAAAGGACACAGGGACAACTCAAATTCCTGACTCAATCTTTTTTATTTTTAGTTTGCTTTCAGTTGATTGGTCTGTCCAGTAAATTAGCCAGTAAATTAGCCAGTAAATTAGGTTGTAAACCATTTAAGCCTTTTACGATTGGCGTCTTTGGACTGAACCTGTGAGTGAACTTGGAGTCTTCTCTCTGAAGTTTGTTCTTCTGAATGACTGAGCCCCACATGCCTTCACAGGTGCTCCAAATCAGTGAAAATGACTGATCAGGTGACAAGCAGCCGGTTTGCTGCTGCTGGTGCACTCTGGGAAGTGTAGTTATTTGACTCACTCCTGAGATTCAGCTCAACACTGACTATATCATTATGGCTCCCTGTATAGCTCTATCATTACCTGCTCCTAGATCAACACTGCTACTCTGAGAAGCTTGATAAATACGGTTCCAGTTCTTCTGAGCTCACCAGGGCAGGTTAGAGGCTGCCAGGACAAATGCCAGGTCTTACCAGGGGGGTTGGTTAGTGTTAGAGAGGTTAGGGTTATAGACTGGCTCTCACCAGGGCAGGATAGGGTTACAGAGGTTAGGGTAGAGCGGGTTAGACCTACCAGGGCAGGAAAGGGTTAGAGGTTAGGGTTAAGGTTAGAGAGGGTTAGACCTACCAGGGCAGGATAGGGTTAGAGGTTAGGGTAGAGAGGGTTAGACCTACCAGGGCAGGATAGGGTTAGAGGTTAGGGTTAAGGTTAGAGAGGGTTAGACCTACCAGGGCAGGATAGGGTTAGAGGTTAGGGTAGAGAGGGTTAGACCTACCAGGGCAGGATAGGGTTAGAGGTTAGGGTAGAGAGGGTTAGACCTACCAGGGCAGGATAGGGTTAGAGGTTAGGGTAGAGAGGGTTAGACCTACCAGGGCAGGATAGGGTTAGAGGTTAGGGTAGAGAGGGTTAGACCTACCAGGGTAGGTTAGGGTTAGAGGTTAGGGTTAAGGTTAGAGAGGGTTAGACCTACCAGGGCAGGATAGGGTTAGAGGTTAGGGTAGAGAGGGTTAGACCTACCAGGGCAGGATAGGGTTAGAGGTTAGGGTAGAGAGGGTTAGACCTACCAGGGCAGGATAGGGTTAGAGGTTAGGGTAGAGAGGGTTAGACCTACCAGGGCAGGATAGGGTTAGAGGTTAGGGTTAAGGTTAGAGAGGGTTAGACCTACCAGGGCAGGATAGGGTTAGAGGTTAGGGTAGAGAGGGTTAGACCTACCAGGGCAGGATAGGGTTAGAGGTTAGGGTAGAGAGGGTTAGACCTACCAGGGCAGGATAGGATTAGAGGTTAGGGTAGAGAGGGTTAGACCTACCAGGGCAGGACAGGGTTAGAGGTTAGGGTAGAGAGGGTTAGACCTACCAGGGCAGGATAGGGTTAGAGGTTAGGGTAGAGAGGGTTAGACCTACCAGGGCAGGATAGGGTTAGAGGTTAGGGTAGAGAGGGTTAGACCTACCAGGGCAGGACAGGGTTAGAGGTTAGGGTAGAGAGGGTTAGACCTACCAGGGCAGGATAGGGTTAGAGGTTAGGGTAGAGAGGGTTAGACCTACCAGGGCAGGATAGGGTTAGAGGTTAGGGTTAAGGTTAGAGAGAGTTAGACCTACCAGGGCAGGATAGGGTTAGAGGTTAGGGTAGAGAGGGTTAGACCTACCAGGGCAGGATAGGGATAGAGGTTAGGGTAGAGAGGGTTAGACCTACCAGGGCAGGATAGGGTTAGAGGTTAGGGTAGAGAGGGTTAGACCTACCAGGGTAGGATAGGGTTAGAGGTTAGGGTTAAGGTTAGAGAGGGTTAGACCTACCAGGGCAGGATAGGGTTAGAGGTTAGGGTTAAGGTTAGAGAGGGTTAGACCTACCAGGGCAGGATAGGGTTAGAGGTTAGGGTAGAGAGGGTTAGACCTACCAGGGCAGGATAGGGTTAGAGGTTAGGGTTAAGGTTAGAGAGGGTTAGACCTACCAGGGCAGGATAGGGTTAGAGGTTAGGGTAGAGAGGGTTAGACCTACCAGGGCAGGATAGGGTTAGAGGTTAGGGTAGAGAGGGTTAGACCTACCAGGGCAGGATAGGGTTAGAGGTTAGGGTAGAGAGGGTTAGACCTACCAGGGCAGGATAGGGTTAGAGGTTAGGGTAGAGAGGGTTAGACCTACCAGGGCAGGTTAGGGTTAGAGGTTAGGGTAGAGAGGGTTAGACCTACCAGGGCAGGTTAGGGTTAGAGGTTAGGGTAGAGAGGGTTAGACCTACCAGGGCAGGATAGGGTTAGAGGTTAGGGTTAAGGTTAGAGAGGGTTAGACCTACCAGGGCAGGATAGGGTTAGAGGTTAGGGTAGAGAGGGTTAGACCTACCAGGGCAGGATAGGGTTAGAGGTTAGGGTAGAGAGGGTTAGACCTACCAGGGCAGGTTAGGGTTAGAGGTTAGGGTAGAGAGGGTTAGACCTACCAGGGCAGGATAGGGTTAGAGGTTAGGGTAGAGAGGGTTAGACCTACCAGGGCAGGATAGGGTTAGAGGTTAGGGTAGAGAGGGTTAGACCTACCAGGGCAGGATAGGGTTAGAGGTTAGGGTAGAGAGGGTTAGACCTACCAGGGCAGGATAGGGTTAGAGGTTAGGGTAGAGAGGGTTAGACCTACCAGGGCAGGATAGGGTTAGAGGTTAGGGTAGAGAGGGTTAGACCTACCAGGGCAGGATAGGGTTAGAGGTTAGGGTAGAGAGGGTTAGACCTACCAGGGCAGGTTAGGGTTAGAGGTTAGGGTAGAGAGGGTTAGACCTACCAGGGCAGGATAGGGTTAGAGGTTAGGGTAGAGAGGGTTAGACCTACCAGGGCAGGATAGGGTTAGAGGTTAGGGTAGAGAGGGTTAGACCTACCAGGGCAGGATAGGGTTAGAGGTTAGGGTAGAGAGGGTTAGACCTACCAGGGCAGGATAGGGTTAGAGGTTAGGGTAGAGAGGGTTAGACCTACCAGGGCAGGATAGGGTTAGAGGTTAGGGTAGAGAGGGTTAGACCTACCAGGGCAGGATAGGGTTAGAGGTTAGGGTTAAGGTTAGAGAGGGTTAGACCTACCAGGGCAGGATAGGGTTAGAGGTTAGGGTAGAGAGGGTTAGACCTACCAGGGCAGGATAGGGTTAGAGGTTAGGGTAGAGAGGGTTAGACCTACCAGGGAAGGTTAGGGTTAGAGGTTAGGGTAGAGAGGGTTAGACCTACCAGGGCAGGATAGGGTTAGAGGTTAGGGTTAAGGTTAGAGAGGGTTAGACCTACCAGGGCAGGATAGGGTTAGAGGTTAGGGTAGAGAGGGTTAGACCTACCAGGGCAGGATAGGGTTAGAGGTTAGGGTAGAGAGGGTTAGACCTACCAGGGCAGGTTAGGGTTAGAGGTTAGGGTAGAGAGGGTTAGACCTACCAGGGCAGGATAGGGTTAAAGGTTAGGGTAGAGAGGGTTAGACCTACCAGGGCAGGTTAGGGTTAGAGGTTAGGGTAGAGAGGGTTAGACCTACCAGGGCAGGATAGGGTTAGAGGTTAGGGTAGAGAGGGTTAGACCTACCAGGGCAGGATAGGGTTAGAGGTTAGGGTAGAGAGGGTTAGACCTACCAGGGCAGGATAGGGTTAGAGGTTAGGGTAGAGAGGGTTAGACCTACCAGGGCAGGATAGGGTTAGAGGTTAGGGTAGAGAGGGTTAGACCTACCAGGGCAGGATAGGGTTAGAGGTTAGGGTAGAGAGGGTTAGACCTACCAGGGCAGGATAGGGTTAGAGGTTAGGGTAGAGAGGGTTAGACCTACCAGGGCAGGATAGGGTTAGAGGTTAGGGTAGAGAGGGTTAGACCTACCAGGGCAGGTTAGGGTTAGAGGTTAGGGTAGAGAGGGTTAGACCTACCAGGGCAGGATAGGGTTAGAGGTTAGGGTAGAGAGGGTTAGACCTACCAGGGCAGGATAGGGTTAGAGGTTAGGGTTAAGGTTAGAGAGGGTTAGACCTACCAGGGCAGGATAGGGTTAGAGGTTAGGGTAGAGAGGGTTAGACCTACCAGGGCAGGATAGGGTTAGAGGTTAGGGTAGAGAGGGTTAGACCTACCAGGGCAGGATAGGGTTAGAGGTTAGGGTAGAGAGGGTTAGACCTACCAGGGCAGGATAGGGTTAGAGGTTAGGGTAGAGAGGGTTAGACCTACCAGGGCAGGTTAGGGTTAGAGGTTAGGGTAGAGAGGGTTAGACCTACCAGGGCAGGATAGGGTTAGAGGTTAGGGTAGAGAGGGTTAGACCTACCAGGGCAGGTTAGGGTTAGAGGTTAGGGTAGAGAGGGTTAGACCTACCAGGGCAGGATAGGGTTAGAGGTTAGGGTTAAGGTTAGAGAGGGTTAGACCTACCAGGGCAGGATAGGGTTAGAGGTTAGGGTAGAGAGGGTTAGACCTACCAGGGCAGGTTAGGGTTAGAGGTTAGGGTAGAGAGGGTTAGACCTACCAGGGCAGGATAGGGTTAGAGGTTAGGGTAGAGAGGGTTAGACCTACCAGGGCAGGTTAGGGTTAGAGGTTAGGGTAGAGAGGGTTAGACCTACCAGGGCAGGATAGGGTTAGAGGTTAGGGTTAAGGTTAGAGAGGGTTAGACCTACCAGGGCAGGATAGGGTTAGAGGTTAGGGTAGAGAGGGTTAGACCTACCAGGGCAGGTTAGGGTTAGAGGTTAGGGTAGAGAGGGTTAGACCTACCAGGGCAGGATAGGGTTAGAGGTTAGGGTAGAGAGGGTTAGACCTACCAGGGCAGGATAGGGTTAGAGGTTAGGGTAGAGAGGGTTAGACCTACCAGGGCAGGTTAGGGTTAGAGGTTAGGGTAGAGAGGGTTAGACCTACCAGGGCAGGACAGGGTTAGAGGTTAGGGTAGAGAGGGTTAGACCTACCAGGGCAGGATAGGGTTAGAGGTTAGGGTAGAGAGGGTTAGACCTACCAGGGCAGGTTAGGGTTAGAGGTTAGGGTAGAGAGGGTTAGACCTACCAGGGCAGGATAGGGTTAGAGGTTAGGGTAGAGAGGGTTAGACCTACCAGGGCAGGTTAGGGTTAGAGGTTAGGGTAGAGAGGGTTAGACCTACCAGGGCAGGATAGGGTTAGAGGTTAGGGTAGAGAGGGTTAGACCTACCAGGGCAGGATACGGTTAGAGGTTAGGGTAGAGAGGGTTAGACCTACCAGGGCAGGACAGGGTTAGAGGTTAGGGTAGAGAGAGTTAGACCTACCAGGGCAGGTTAGGGTTAGAGGTTAGGGTAGAGAGGGTTAGACCTACCAGGGCAGGATAGGGTTAGAGGTTTGGGTTAAGGTTAGAGAGAGTTAGACCTACCAGGGCAGGATAGGGTTAGAGGTTAGGGTAGAGAGGGTTAGACCTACCAGGGCAGGATAGGGTTAGAGGTTAGGGTTAAGGTTAGAGAGGGTTAGACCTACCAGGGCAGGATAGGGTTAGAGGTTAGGGTAGAGTGGGTTAGACCTACCAGGGCAGGATAGGGTTAGAGGTTAGGGTAGAGAGGGTTAGACCTACCAGGGCAGGATAGGGTTAGAGGTTAAGGTTAGAGAGGGTTAGACCTACCAGGGCAGGTTAGGGTTAGAGGTTAGGGTAGAGAGGGTTAGACCTACCAGGGCAGGATAGGGTTAGAGGTTAGGGTTAAGGTTAGAGAGGGTTAGACCTACCAGGGCAGGATAGGGTTAGAGGTTAGGGTAGAGAGGGTTAGACCTACCAGGGCAGGTTAGGGTTAGAGGTTAGGGTAGAGAGGGTTAGACCTACCAGGGCAGGATAGGGTTAGAGGTTAGGGTAGAGAGGGTTAGACCTACCAGGGCAGGTTAGGGTTAGAGGTTAGGGTAGAGAGGGTTAGACCTACCAGGGCAGGATAGGGTTAGAGGTTAGGGTAGAGAGGGTTAGACCTACCAGGGCAGGATAGGGTTAGAGGTTAGGGTAGAGAGGGTTAGACCTACCAGGGCAGGTTAGGGTTAGAGGTTAGGGTAGAGAGGGTTAGACCTACCAGGGCAGGATAGGGTTAGAGGTTAGGGTAGAGAGGGTTAGACCTACCAGGGCAGGATAGGGTTAGAGGTTAGGGTAGAGAGGGTTAGACCTACCAGGGCAGGATAGGGTTAGAGGTTAGGGTAGAGAGGGTTAGACCTACCAGGGCAGGATAGGGTTAGAGGTTAGGGTAGAGAGGGTTAGACCTACCAGGGCAGGATAGGGTTAGAGGTTAGGGTAGAGAGGGTTAGACCTACCAGGGCAGGTTAGGGTTAGAGGTTAGGGTAGAGAGGGTTAGACCTACCAGGGCAGGTTAGGGTTAGAGGTTAGGGTAGAGAGGGTTAGACCTACCAGGGCAGGATAGGGTTAGAGGTTAGGGTAGAGAGGGTTAGACCTACCAGGGCAGGATAGGGATAGAGGTTAGGGTAGAGAGGGTTAGACCTACCAGGGCAGGTTAGGGTTAGAGGTTAGGGTAGAGAGGGTTAGACCTACCAGGGCAGGATAGGGTTAGAGGTTAGGGTAGAGAGGGTTAGACCTACCAGGGCAGGATACGGTTAGAGGTTAGGGTAGAGAGGGTTAGACCTACCAGGGTAGGACAGGGTTAGAGGTTAGGGTAGAGAGGGTTAGACCTACCAGGGCAGGACAGGGTTAGAGGTTAGGGTAGAGAGGGTTAGACCTACCAGGGCAGGATAGGGTTAGAGGTTAGGGTAGAGAGGGTTAGACCTACCAGGGCAGGATAGGGTTAGAGGTTAGGGTAGAGAGGGTTAGACCTACCAGGGCAGGATAGGGTTAGAGGTTAGGGTTAAGGTTAGAGAGAGTTAGACCTACCAGGGCAGGATAGGGTTAGAGGTTAGGGTAGAGAGGGTTAGACCTACCAGGGCAGGATAGGGTTAGAGGTTAGGGTAGAGAGGGTTAGACCTACCAGGGCAGGATAGGGTTAGAGGTTTGGGTTAAGGTTAGAGAGAGTTAGACCTACCAGGGCAGGATAGGGTTAGAGGTTAGGGTAGAGAGGGTTAGACCTACCAGGGCAGGATAGGGTTAGAGGTTAGGGTTAAGGTTAGAGAGGGTTAGACCTACCAGGGCAGGATAGGGTTAGAGGTTAGGGTAGAGTGGGTTAGACCTACCAGGGCAGGATAGGGTTAGAGGTTAGGGTAGAGAGGGTTAGACCTACCAGGGCAGGATAGGGTTAGAGGTTAGGGTTAAGGTTAGAGAGGGTTAGACCTACCAGGGCAGGATAGGGTTAGAGGTTAGGGTAGAGAGGGTTAGACCTACCAGGGCAGGATAGGGTTAGAGGTTAGGGTTAAGGTTAGAGAGGGTTAGACCTACCAGGGCAGGTTAGGGTTAGAGGTTAGGGTAGAGAGGGTTAGACCTACCAGGGCAGGATAGGGTTAGAGGTTAGGGTAGAGAGGGTTAGACCTACCAGGGCAGGATAGGGTTAGAGGTTAGGGTAGAGAGGGTTAGACCTACCAGGGCAGGATAGGGTTAGAGGTTAGGGTAGAGAGGGTTAGACCTACCAGGGCAGGATAGGGTTAGAGGTTAGGGTAGAGAGGGTTAGACCTACCAGGGCAGGATAGGGTTAGAGGTTAGGGTAGAGAGGGTTAGACCTACCAGGGCAGGATAGGGTTAGAGGTTAGGGTAGAGAGGGTTAGACCTACCAGGGCAGGATAGGGTTAGAGGTTAGGGTAGAGAGGGTTAGACCTACCAGGGCAGGTTAGGGTTAGAGGTTAGGGTAGAGAGGGTTAGACCTACCAGGGCAGGTTAGGGTTAGAGGTTAGGGTAGAGAGGGTTAGACCTACCAGGGCAGGTTAGGGTTAGAGGTTAGGGTAGAGAGGGTTAGATCTACCAGGGCAGGTTAGGGTTAGTGGTTAGGGTAGAGAGGGTTAGACCTACCAGGGCAGGTTAGGGTTAGAGGTTAGGGTAGAGAGGGTTAGACCTACCAGGGCAGGTTAGGGTTAGAGGTTAGGGTAGAGAGGGTTAGACCTACCAGGGCAGGACAGGGTTAGAGGTTAGGGTAGAGAGGGTTAGACCTACCAGGGCAGGATAGGGTTAGAGGTTAGGGTAGAGAGGGTTAGACCTACCAGGGCAGGATAGGGTTAGAGGTTAGGGTAGAGAGGGTTAGACCTACGGGCAGGTTAGGGTTAGAGGTTAGGGTAGAGAGGGTTAGACCTACCAGGGCAGGTTAGGGTTAGAGGTTAGGGTAGAGAGGGTTAGACCTACCAGGGCAGGTTAGGGTTAGAGGTTATGGTAGAGAGGGTTAGACCTACCAGGGCAGGTTAGGGTTAGAGGTTAGGGTAGAGAGGGTTAGACCTACGGGCAGGTTAGGGTTAGAGGTTAGGGTAGAGAGGGTTAGACCTACCAGGGCAGGACAGGGTTAGAGGTTAGGGTAGAGAGGGTTAGACCTACCAGGGCAGGATAGGGTTAGAGGTTAGGGTAGAGAGGGTTAGACCTACCAGGGCAGGATAGGGTTAGAGGTTAGGGTAGAGAGGGTTAGACCTACCAGGGCAGGTTAGGGTTAGAGGTTAGGGTAGAGAGGGTTAGACCTACCAGGGCAGGTTAGGGTTAGAGGTTAGGGTAGAGAGGGTTAGACCTACCAGGGCAGGATACGGTTAGAGGTTAGGGTTAAGGTTAGAGAGGGTTAGACCTACCAGGGCAGGATAGGGTTAGAGGTTAGGGTAGAGAGGGTTAGACCTACCAGGGCAGGATAGGGTTAGAGGTTAGGTTAGAGAGGGTTAGACCTACCAGGGCAGGATAGGGTTAGAGGTTAGGGTAGAGAGGGTTAGACCTACCAGGGCAGGATAGGGTTAGAGGTTAGGGTAGAGAGGGTTAGACCTACCAGGGCAGGTTAGATGCTGCCAGGACAAAAACCACGTCGTCAGATCGGGCCAGTCCATCCATCTGAACCAAAAGCTCTGTCTTCATCCTTCTGCTGCCCTCGTGCTCTCCTCTGGACCAGGACAACAACACACACAGAGCAGAGAGCTGCATTAGTAATACAGAGAGCAGCATTAATAACACAGAGAGCTGCATTAGTAACACAGAGAGCAGAGAGCTGCATTAGTAACACAGAGAGCTGCATTAGTAACACAGAGAGCTGCATTAGTAATACAGAGAGCAGCATTAATAACACAGAGAGCTGCATTAGTAACACAGAGAGCAGAGAGCTGCATTAGTAACACAGAGAGCTGCATTAGTAACACAGAGAGCTGCATTAGTAACACAGAGAGCTGCATTAGTAACACAGAGAGCTGCATTAGTAACACAGAGAGCTGTATTAGTAACACAGAGAGCAGAGAGCTGCATTAGTAACACAGAGAGCAGAGAGCTGCATTAGTAACACAGAGAGCTGCATTAGTAACACAGAGAACAGAGAGCTGCATTAGTAACACAGAGAACAGAGAGCTGCATTAGTAACTCAGAGAACAGAGAGCTGCATTAGTAACTCAGAGAGCTGCATTAGTAACACAGAGAGCTGCATTAGTAACACAGAACAGAGAGCTGCATTAGTAACACAGAGAACAGAGAGCTGCATTAGTAACACAGAGAGCAGAGAGCTGCATTAGTAACACAGAACAGAGAGCTGCATTAGTAACACAGAGAGCAGAGAGCTGCATTAGTAACACAGAGAAAAGAGAGCTGCATTAGAAACACAGAGAGCAGAGAGCTGCATTAGAAACACAGAGAGCAGAGAGCTGCATTAGAAACACAGAGAGCAGAGAGCTGCATTAGTAACACAGAGAGCAGAGAGCTGCATTAGTAACACAGAGAGCAGAGAGCTGCTTTAGTAACACAGAGAAAAGAGAGCTGCATTAGTAACACAGAGAGCAGAGAGCTGCATTAGTAACACAGATAACAGAGAGCTGCATTAGTAACACAGAGAAAAGAGAGCTGCATTAGTAACACAGAGAGCAGAGAGCTGCATTAGTAACACAGATAACAGAGAGCTGCATTAGTAACACAGAGAAAAGAGAGCTGCATTAGAAACACAGAGAGCAGAGAGCTGCATTAGAAACACAGAGAGCAGAGAGCTGCATTATTAACACAAGAGAGCAGAGAGCTGCATTAGTAACACAGAGAACAGAGAGCTGCATTAGTAACACAGAGAGCTGCATTCGTAACACAGAGAGCAGAATTAGTACCACAGAGAACAGAGAGCTGCATTAGTAACACAGAGAACAGAGAGCTGCATTAGTAACACAGAGAGCTGCATTAGTAACACAGAGAGCAGAGAGCTGCATTAGAAACACAGAGAGCAGAGAGCTGCATTAGTAAGACAGAGAACAGAGAGCTGCATTAGTAACACAGAGAGCTGCATTAGTAACTCAGAGAGCTGCATTAGTAACTCAGAGAGCTGCATTAGTAACACACACAGCAGCATTAGTAACACAGAACAGAGAGCTGCATTAGTAACACAGAGAGCTGCATTAGTAACACAGAGAGCAGAGAGCTGCATTAGAAACACAGAGAGCAGAGAGCTGCATTAGTAAGACAGAGAGCAGAGAGCTGCATTAGTAACTCAGAGAACAGAGAGCTGCATTAGTAACACAGAGAGCAGAGAGCTGCATTAATAACACAGAGAACAGAGAGCTGCATTAGTAACTCAGAGAACAGAGAGCTGCATTAGTAACACACACAGCAGCATTAGTAACACAGAACAGAGAGCTGCATTAGTAACACAGAGAGCTGCATTAGTAACACAGAGAACAGAGAGCTGCATTAGAAACACAGAGAGCAGAGAGCTGCATTAGTAACACAGAGAACAGAGAGCTGCATTAGTAACACAGAGAACAGAGAGCTGCATTAGTAACACAGAGAACAGAGAGCTGCATTAGTAACACAGAGAACAGAGAGCTGCATTAGTAACACAGAGAACAGAGAGCTGCATTAGTAACACAGAGAGCAGAGAGCTGCATTAGTAACACAGAGAACAGAGAGCTGCATTAGTAACTCAGAGAGCTGCATTAGTAACACAGAGAGCTGCATTAGTAACACAGAACAGAGAGCTGCATTAGTAACACAGAGAACAGAGAGCTGCATTAGTAACACAGAGAACAGAGAGCTGCATTAGTAACACAGAGAAAAGAGAGCTGCATTAGAAACACAGAGAGCAGAGAGTTGCATTAGTAACACAGAGAACAGAGAGCTGCATTAGTAACACAGAGAGCTGCATTAGTAACACAGAGAGCAGAGAGCTGCATTAGTAACACAGAGAACAGAGAGCTGCATTAGTAACACAGAAAGCTGCATTCGTAACACAGAGAGCAGAGAGCTGCATTAGTACCACAGAGAACAGAGAGCTGCATTAGTAACACAGAGAACAGAGAGCTGCATTAGTAACACAGAGAGCTGCATTAGTAACACACACAGCAGCATTAGTAACACAGAACAGAGAGCTGCATTAGTAACACAGAGAGCTGCATTAGTAACACAGAGAGCAGAGAGCTGCATTAGAAACACAGAGAGCAGAGAGCTGCATTAGTAAGACAGAGAACAGAGAGCTGCATTAGTAACACAGAGAGCTGCATTAGTAACTCAGAGAGCTGCATTAGTAACTCGGAGAGCTGCATTAGTAACACACACAGCAGCATTAGTAACACAGAACAGAGAGCTGCATTAGTAACACAGAGAGCTACATTAGTAACACAGAGAGCAGAGAGCTGCATTAGAAACACAGAGAGCAGAGAGCTGCATTAGTAAGACAGAGAACAGAGAGCTGCATTAGTAACTCAGAGAGCTGCATTAGTAACACACACAGCAGCATTAGTAACACAGAACAGAGAGCTGCATTAGTAACACAGAGAGCAGAGAGCTGCATTAGTAACTCAGAGAACAGAGAGCTGCATTAGTAACACAGAGAACAGAGAGCTGCATTAGTAACTCAGAGAACAGAGAGCTGCATTAGTAACACAGAGAGCAGAGAGCTGCATTAGTAAGACAGAGAACAGAGAGCTGCATTAGTAACACAGAGAGCTGCATTAGTAACTCAGAGAGCTGCATTAGTAAGACAGAGAACAGAGAGCTGCATTAGTAACACAGAGAGCTGCATTAGTAACACAGAGAGCAGAGAGCTGCATTAGAAACACAGAGAGCAGAGAGCTGCATTAGTAAGACAGAGAACAGAGAGCTGCATTAGTAACACAGAGAGCTGCATTAGTAACACAGAGAGCTGCATTAGTAACACAGAGAGCAGAGAGCTGCATTAGAAACACAGAGAGCAGAGAGCTGCATTAGTAAGACAGAGAACAGAGAGCTGCATTAGTAACACAGAGAGCTGCATTAGTAACTCAGAGAGCTGCATTAGTAACTCGGAGAGCTGCATTAGTAACACACATAGCAGCATTAGTAACACAGAACAGAGAGCTGCATTAGTAACACAGAGAGCTGCATTAGTAACACAGAGAGCAGAGAGCTGCATTAGAAACACAGAGAGCAGAGAGCTGCATTAGTAAGACAGAGAACAGAGAGCTGCATTAGTAACTCAGAGAGCTGCATTAGTAACACAGAGAGCAGAGAGCAGCATTAGTAACACAGAACAGAGAGCTGCATTAGTAACACAGAGAGCAGAGAGCTGCATTAGTAACACAGAGAACAGAGAGCTGCATTAGTAACACAGAGAACAGAGAGCTGCATTAGTAACACAGAGAACAGAGAGCTGCATTAGTAACTCAGAGAACAGAGAGCTGCATTAGAAACACAGAGAGCAGAGAGCTGCATTAGAAACACAGAGAGCCTAACCCTCACCCTCCTCCTGTCCCTCTCTGTAACTCACCCTCCTCCAGTCCCTCTCTGTAACTCACCCTCCTCCAGTCCCTCTCTGTAACTCACCCTCCTCCTGTCCCTCTCTGTAACTCACCCTCCCCCTCCCCTCTCTCTGTAACTCACCCTCCTCCAGTCCCTCTCTGTAACTCACCCTCCTCCAGTCCCTCTCTGTAACTCACCCTCCTCCTGTCCCTCTCTGTAACTCACCCTCCTCCTGTCCCTCTCTGTAACTCACCCTCCTCCTGTCCCTCTCTGTAACTCACCCTCCTCCTGTCCCTCTCTGTAACTCACCCTCCTCCTGTCCCTCTCTGTAACTCACCCTCCTCCTGTCCCTCTCTGTAACTCACCCTCCTCCTGTCCCTCTCTGTAACTCACCCTCCTCCTGTCCCTCTCTGTAACTCACCCTCCTCCAGTCCCTCTCTGTAACTCACCCTCCTCCTGTCCCTCTCTGTAACTCACCCTCCTCCTGTCCCTCTCTGTAACTCACCCTCCTCCTGTCCCTCTCTGTAACTCACCCTCCTCCAGTCCCTCTCTGTAACTCCCCCTCCCCCTCCCCTCTCTCTGTAACTCACCCTCCTCCAGTCCCTCTCTGTAACTCACCCTCCTCCTGTCCCTCTCTGTAACTCACCCTCCTCCAGTCCTTCTCTGTAACTCACCCTCCTCCTGTCCCTCTCTGTAACTCACCCTCCCCCTCCCCTCTCTCTGTAACTCACCCTCCTCCTGTCCCTCTCTGTAACTCACCCTCCTCCTGTCCCTCTCTGTAACTCACCCTCCTCCAGTCCCTCTCTGTAACTCACCCTCCCCCTCCCCTCTCTCTGTAACTCACCCTCCTCCAGTCCCTCTCTGTAACTCACCCTCCTCCTGTCCCTCTCTGTAACTCACCCTCCTCCTGTCCCTCTCTGTAACTCACCCTCCTCCAGTCCCTCTCTGTAACTCACCCACCTCCAGGCCCTCTCTGTAACTCACCCTCCTCCAGTCCCTCTCTGTAACTCACCCTCCCCCTGTCCCTCTCTGTAACTCACCCTCCTCCTGTCCCTCTCTGTAACTCACCCTCCTCCTGTCCCTCTCTGTAACTCACCCTCCTCCAGTCCCTCTCTGTAACTCACCCTCCTCCTGTCCCTCTCTGTAACTCACCCTCCCCCTCCCCTCTCTCTGTAACTCACCCTCCTCCAGTCCCTCTCTGTAACTCACCCTCCTCCAGTCCCTCTCTGTAACTCACCCTCCTCCAGTCCCTCTCTGTAACTCACCCTCCTCCAGTCCCTCTCTGTAACTCACCCTCCTCCTGTCCCTCTCTGTAACTCACCCTCCTCCAGTCCCTCTCTGTAACTCACCCTCCTCCAGTCCCTCTCTGTAACTCACCCTTCTCCTGTCCCTCTCTGTAACTCACCCTCCCCCTCCCCTCTCTCTGTAACTCACCCTCCTCCAGTCCCTCTCTGTAACTCACCCTCCTCCTGTCCCTCTCTGTAACTCCCCCTCCCCCTCCCCTCTCTCTGTAACTCACCCTCCTCCAGTCCCTCTCTCTGTAACTCACCCTCCTCCAGTCCCTCTCTGTAACTCACCCTCCTCCAGTCCCTCTCTGTAACTCACCCTCCTCCTGTCCCTCTCTGTAACTCACCCTCCTCCAGTCCCTCTCTGTAACTCACCCTCCTCCAGTCCCTCTCTGTAACTCACCCTCCTCCAGTCCCTCTCTGTAACTCACCCTCCTCCTGTCCCTCTCTGTAACTCACCCTCCTCCTGTCCCTCTCTGTAACTCACCCTCCCCCTCCCCTCTCTCTGTAACTCACCCTCCTCCAGTCCCTCTCTGTAACTCACCCTCCTCCAGTCCCTCTCTGTAACTCACCCTCCTCCAGTCCCTCTCTGTAACTCACCCTCCTCCTGTCCCTCTCTGTAACTCACCCTCCTCCAGTCCCTCTCTGTAACTCACCCTCCTCCAGTCCCTCTCTGTAACTCACCCTCCTCCAGTCCCTCTCTGTAACTCACCCTCCTCCTGTCCCTCTCTGTAACTCACCCTCCCCCTCCCCTCTCTCTGTAACTCACCCTCCTCCAGTCCCTCTCTGTAACTCACCCTCCTCCAGTCCCTCTCTGTAACTCACCCTCCCCCTGTCCCTCTCTGTAACTCACCCTCCTCCAGTCCCTCTCTGTAACTCACCCTCCTCCAGTCCCTCTCTGTAACTCACCCTCCTCCAGTCCCTCTCTGTAACTCACCCTCCTCCTGTCCCTCTCTGTAACTCACCCTCCCCCTCCCCTCTCTCTGTAACTCACCCTCCTCCAGTCCCTCTCTGTAACTCACCCTCCTCCTGTCACTCTCTGTAACTCACCCTCCTCCTGTCCCTCTCTGTAACTCCCCCTCCCCTCCCCTCTCTCTGTAACTCACCCTCCTCAATTCCCTCTCTGTAACTCACCCTCCTCCAGTCCCTCTCTGTAACTCACCCTCCTCCAGTCCCTCTCTGTAACTCACCCTCCTCCTGTCCCTCTCTGTAACTCACCCTCCTCCAGTCCCTCTCTGTAACCAGTCCCTCTCTGTAACTCACCCTCCTCCTGTCCCTCTCTGTAACTCACCCTCCTCCAGTCCCTCTCTGTAACTCACCCTCCTCCAGTCCCTCTCTGTAACTCACCCTCCTCCAGTCCCTCTCTGTAACTCACCCTCCTCCTGTCCCTCTCTGTAACTCACCCTCCCCCTCCCCTCTCTCTGTAACTCACCCTCCTCCAGTCCCTCTCTGTAACTCACCCTCCTCCAGTCCCTCTCTGTAACTCACCCTCCCCCTGTCCCTCTATGTAACTCACCCTCCTCCAGTCCCTCTCTGTAACTCACCCTCCTCCAGTCCCTCTCTGTAACTCACCCTCCTCCAGTCCCTCTCTGTAACTCACCCTCCTCCTGTCCCTCTCTGTAACTCACCCTCCCCCTCCCCTCTCTCTGTAACTCACCCTCCTCCAGTCCCTCTCTGTAACTCACCCTCCTCCTGTCCCTCTCTGTAACTCACCCTCCTCCAGTCCCTCTCTGTAACTCACCCTCCTCCTGTCCCTCTCTGTAACTCACCCTCCTCCTGTCCCTCTCTGTAACTCACCCTCCTCCTGTCCCTCTCTGTAACTCACCCTTCTCCAGTCCCTCTCTGTAACTCACCCTCCTCCTGTCCCTCTCTGTAACTCACCCTCCCCTCTCTCTGTAACTCACCCTCCTCCTGTCCCTCTCTGTAACTCACCCTCCTCCAGTCCCTCTCTGTAACTCACCCTCCCCCTCCCCTCTCTCTGTAACTCACCCTCCTCCAGTCCCTCTCTGTAACTCACCCTCCTCCTGTCCCTCTCTGTAACTCACCCTCCTCCTGTCCCTCTCTGTAACTCACCCTCCTCCAGTCCCTCTCTGTAACTCACCCTCCTCCTGTCCCTCTCTGTAACTCACCCTCCCCTCTCTCTGTAACTCACCCTCCTCCTGTCCCTCTCTGTAACTCACCCTCCTCCTGTCCCTCTCTGTAACTCACCCTCCTCCTGTCCCTCTCTGTAACTCCCCCTCCCCTCTCTCTGTAACTCACCCTCCTCCAGTCCCTCTTTGGCTCATAACTGACTCCAGTTCATCCAGGAAAATGGTGGAAGGGGCGTGGTAGCGAGCCAGCTCAAACAACACCTGGAGAGAGGAGTGCATTATGTCATCTACTATGATGGAAGACAACTAATAAACATCACAGTCTTTTACATTCAGACAGCCACATACCCTGACCAGTTCAGACAGCCACATACCCTGACCAGCTCAGTCTCCTCTCCAGCCACATACCCTGACCAGCTCAGACAGCCACATACCCTGACCAGCTCAGTCTCCTCTCCAGCCACATACCCTGACCAGCTCAGTCTCCTCTCCAGCCACATACCCTGACCAGCTCCGTCTCCTCTCCAGCCACATACCCTGACCAGCTCAGTCTCCTCTCCAGCCACATACCCTGACCAGCTCCGTCTCCTCTCCAGCCACATACCCTGACCAGCTCAGTCTCCTCTCCAGCCACATACCCTGACCAGCTCCGTCTCCTCTCCAGCCACATACCCTGACCAGCTCAGTCTCCTCTCCAGCCACATACCCTGACCAGCTCAGTCTCCTCTCCAGCCACATACCCTGACCAGCTCAGTCTCCTCTCCAGCCACATACCCTGACCAGCTCAGTCTCCTCTCCAGCCACATACCCTGACCAGCTCCGTCTCCTCTCCAGCCACATACCCTGACCAGCTCAGTCTCCTCTCCAGCCACATACCCTGACCAGCTCCGTCTCCTCTCCAGCCACATACCCTGACCAGCTCAGTCTCCTCTCCAGCCACATACCCTGACCAGCTCCGTCTCCTCTCCAGCCACATACCCTGACCAGCTCAGTCTCCTCTCCAGCCACATACCCTGACCAGCTCAGAATCCTCTCCAGCCACATACCCTGACCAGCTCCGTCTCCTCTCCAGCCACATACCCTGACCAGCTCCGTCTCCTCTCCAGCCACATACCCTGACCAGCTCAGTCTCCTCTCCAGCCACATACCCTGACCAGCTCCGTCTCCTCTCCAGCCACATACCCTGACCAGCTCCGTCTCCTCTCCAGGTTAGATATGTGTTGAGGTTGGATATAATACGGTTTAGTGTTGTCATGCAGCTATAGTCAATAGAGTAAGAGCAGAATGCCGTACCCTAACCAGCTTCTCAGAGTCTCCTCTCCACTTGCTGACGATGCTGGAGGCTGAGATATTGAAGAAGGTGGTGTTACACTCTGTGGCTACAGCCTTGGCCAGCAGGGTCTTACCTGTACCTGAGAGGGAGAGGAGAGGGTAGGACTGTTAGGACTGTTAGGACTGTTAGGACTGTTAGGACTGTTAGTGTGTGTCTTACCTGTACCTGAGAGGAGAGGTTAGGAGTGTTTGTGTGCGTGAGTAGGTGTTTTTGTGTGTATATGTGTGTGTAGGTGTAGGTGTGTGTGTAGGGGTTGGATGTGTGTGTAGGTGTAGGTGTTTGTGTGTGTGTGTGTGTGTGTGTGTGTGTGTGTGTGTGTGTGTGTGTGTGTGTGTGTGTGTGTGTGTGTGTGTGTGTAGGTGTGTGTGTGTGTGTAGGTGTGTGTGTGTAGGTGTGTGTGTAGGTGTAGGTGTGTGTGTGTGTAGGTGTGTGTGTGTAGGTGTAGGTGTGTGTAGGTGTGTGTAGGTGTGTAGGTGTGTGTGTGTAGATGTGTGTAGGTGTTGGTGTGTGTGTAGGTGTAGGTGTGTGTGTGTAGGTGTAGGTGTGTGTGTAGGTGTAGGTGTGTGTGTAGGTGTGTGTGTAGGTGTAGGTGTAGGTGTGTGTGTAGGTGTGTGTGTGTAGATGTGTGTAGGTGTGTAGGTGTTGGTGTTGGTGTGTGTGTAGGTGTAGGTGTGTGTGTAGGTGTGTAGGTGTAGGTGTGTGTGTAGGTGTAGGTGTGTGTGTAGGTGTGTGTGTAGGTGTGTGTGTAGGTGTAGGTGTGTGTGTAGGTGTGTGTGCAGGTGTGTAGGTGTAGGTGTGTGTGTAGGTGTAGGTGTGTGTGTAGGTGTGTGTAGGTGTAGGTGTGTGTTACCTGGTGGCCCGTATAAAAGCAGACCTTTCCATGGAGACAGGATGCCAGTGAATAGCTGTGGATACTAAGGACAGCATGAAGGAATGTTATACAACCTTATCACTGTCACAATACAACCTTATCACTGTCACAATACAACCTTATCACTGTCACAATACAACCTTATCACTGTCACAATACAACCTTATCTATAAACATCACTGTCACAATACAACCATATCTATAAACATCACTGTCACAATACAACCTTATCACTGTCACAATACAACCTTATCACTGTCACAATACAACCTTATCTATAAACATCACTGTCACAATACAACCATATCTATAAACATCACTGTCACAATACAACCTTATCACTGTCACAATACAACCTTATCACTGTCACAATACAACCTTATCTATAAACATCACTGTCACAATACAACCATAACTACTGTATAAACATCACTCTCACAACACAACCATATCTATAAACATCACTGTCACAATACAACCATATCTATAAACATCACTGTCACAACACAACCATATCTATAAACATCACTGTCACAACACAACCATATCTATAAACATCACTGTCACAATACAACCATATCTATAAACATCACTGTCACAATACAACCATATCTATAAACATCACTGTCACAACACAACCATATCTATAAACACCACTGTCACAATACAACCATATCTATAAACATCACTGTCACAATACAACCATATCTATAAACATCACTGTCACAACACAACCATATCTATAAACATCAATGTCACAACACAACCATATCTATAAACATCACTGTCAAAACACAACCATATCTATAAACATCAATGTCACAACACAACCATATCTATAAACATCACTGTCAAAACACAACCATATCTATAAACATCACTGTCACAATACAACCATATCTATAAACATCACTGTCACAATACAACCATATCTATAAACACCACTGTCACAATACAACCATATCTATAAACATCACAGTCACAATACAACCATATCTATAAACATCACTGTCACAACACAACCATATCTATAAACATCACTGTCACAATACAACCATATCTATAAACACCACTGTCACAATACAACCATATCTATAAACATCACTGTCACAATACAACCATATCTATAAACATCACTGTCACAATACAACCATATCTATAAACATCACTGTCACAATACAACCATATCTATAAACATCACTGTCACAATACAACCATATCTATAAACACCACTGTCACAATACAACCATATCTATAAACATCACTGTCACAATACAACCATATCTATAAACATCACTGTCACAACACAACCATATCTAATGTATAAACATCACTGTCACAATACAACCTTATCACTGTCACAACACAACCATATCTATAAACATCACTGTCACAATACAACCATATCTATAAACATCACTGTCACAATACAACCATATCTATAAACATCACTCTCACAACACAACCATATCTATAAACATCACTGTCACAACACAACCATATCTATAAACATCAATGTCACAACACAACCATATCTATAAACATCACTGTCACAATACAACCATATCTATAAACATCACTGTCACAATACAACCATATCTATAAACACCACTGTCACAATACAACCATATCTATAAACATCACTGTCACAATACAACCATATCTATAAACATCACTGTCACAATACAACCATATCTATAAACATCACTGTCACAATACAACCTTATCACTGTCACAATACAACCTTATCACTGTCACAATACAACCTTATCTACGGTATAAACATCACTGTCACAATACAACCATATCTATAAACATCACTGTCACAACACAACCATATCTATAAACATCACTGTCACAATACAACCATATCTATAAACATCACTGTCACAACACAACCATATCTATAAACATCACTGTCACAATACAACCATATCTATAAACACCACTGTCACAATACAACCTTATCACTGTCACAATACAACCTTATCACTGTCACAATACAACCATATCTATAAACATCACTGTCACAATACAACCTTATCACTGTCACAATACAACCTTATCACTGTCACAATACAACCTTATCTATAAACATCACTGTCACAATACAACCATATATATAAACATCACTGTCACAATACAACCATATCTAATGTATAAACATCACTGTCACAACACAACCATATCTATAAACATCACTGTCACAATACAACCATATCTATAAACATCACTGTCACAACACAACCATATCTATAAACATCACTGTCACAATACAACCATATCTATAAACACCACTGTCACAATACAACCATATCTATAAACATCACTGTCACAACACAACCATATCTATAAACATCACTGTCACAATACAACCATATCTATAAACACCACTGTCACAATACAACCATATCTATAAACATCACTGTCACAATACAACCATATCTATAAACATCACTGTCACAATACAACCATATCTATAAACATCACTGTCACAATACAACCATATCTATAAACACCACTGTCACAATACAACCATATCTATAAACATCACTGTCACAATACAACCATATCTATAAACATCACTGTCACAACACAACCATATCTAATGTATAAACATCACTGTCACAATACAACCTTATCACTGTCACAACACAACCATATCTATAAACATCACTGTCACAATACAACCATATCTATAAACATCACTGTCACAATACAACCATATCTATAAACATCACTCTCACAACACAACCATATCTATAAACATCACTGTCACAACACAACCATATCTATAAACATCAATGTCACAACACAACCATATCTATAAACATCACTGTCACAATACAACCATATCTATAAACATCACTGTCACAATACAACCATATCTATAAACACCACTGTCACAATACAACCATATCTATAAACATCACTGTCACAATACAACCATATCTATAAACATCACTGTCACAATACAACCATATCTATAAACATCACTGTCACAATACAACCTTATCACTGTCACAATACAACCTTATCACTGTCACAATACAACCTTATCTACGGTATAAACATCACTGTCACAATACAACCATATCTATAAACATCACTGTCACAACACAACCATATCTATAAACATCACTGTCACAATACAACCATATCTATAAACATCACTGTCACAACACAACCATATCTATAAACATCACTGTCACAATACAACCATATCTATAAACACCACTGTCACAATACAACCTTATCACTGTCACAATACAACCTTATCACTGTCACAATACAACCATATCTATAAACATCACTGTCACAATACAACCTTATCACTGTCACAATACAACCTTATCACTGTCACAATACAACCTTATCTATAAACATCACTGTCACAATACAACCATATATATAAACATCACTGTCACAATACAACCATATCTAATGTATAAACATCACTGTCACAACACAACCATATCTATAAACATCACTGTCACAATACAACCATATCTATAAACATCACTGTCACAACACAACCATATCTATAAACATCACTGTCACAATACAACCATATCTATAAACACCACTGTCACAATACAACCATATCTATAAACATCACTGTCACAACACAACCATATCTATAAACATCACTGTCACAATACAACCATATCTATAAACACCACTGTCACAATACAACCATATCTATAAACATCACTGTCACAATACAACCATATCTATAAACATCACTGTCACAACACAACCATATCTATAAACATCACTGTCACAATACAACCATATCTATAAACATCACTGTCACAATACAACCATATCTATAAACATCACTGTCACAATACAACCTTATCACTGTCACAATACAACCTTATCACTGTCACAATACAACCTTATCTATAAACATCACTGTCACAATACAACCATAACTACTGTATAAACATCACTCTCACAACACAACCATATCTATAAACATCACTGTCACAATACAACCATATCTATAAACATCACTGTCACAACACAACCATATCTATAAACATCACTGTCACAACACAACCATATCTATAAACATCACTGTCACAATACAACCATATCTATAAACATCACTGTCACAATACAACCATATCTATAAACATCACTGTCACAACACAACCATATCTATAAACACCACTGTCACAATACAACCATATCTATAAACATCACTGTCACAATACAACCATATCTATAAACATCACTGTCACAACACAACCATATCTATAAACATCAATGTCACAACACAACCATATCTATAAACATCAATGTCAAAACACAACCATATCTATAAACATCAATGTCACAACACAACCATATCTATAAACATCACTGTCAAAACACAACCATATCTATAAACATCACTGTCACAATACAACCATATCTATAAACATCACTGTCACAATACAACCATATCTATAAACACCACTGTCACAATACAACCATATCTATAAACATCACTGTCACAATACAACCATATCTATAAACATCACTGTCACAACACAACCATATCTATAAACATCACTGTCACAATACAACCATATCTATAAACACCACTGTCACAATACAACCATATCTATAAACATCACTGTCACAATACAACCATATCTATAAACATCACTGTCACAATACAACCATATCTATAAACATCACTGTCACAATACAACCATATCTATAAACATCACTGTCACAATACAACCATATCTATAAACACCACTGTCACAATACAACCATATCTATAAACATCACTGTCACAATACAACCATATCTATAAACATCACTGTCACAACACAACCATATCTAATGTATAAACATCACTGTCACAATACAACCTTATCACTGTCACAACACAACCATATCTATAAACATCACTGTCACAATACAACCATATCTATAAACATCACTGTCACAATACAACCATATCTATAAACATCACTCTCACAACACAACCATATCTATAAACATCACTGTCACAACACAACCATATCTATAAACATCAATGTCACAACACAACCATATCTATAAACATCACTGTCACAATACAACCATATCTATAAACATCACTGTCACAATACAACCATATCTATAAACACCACTGTCACAATACAACCATATCTATAAACATCACTGTCACAATACAACCATATCTATAAACATCACTGTCACAATACAACCATATCTATAAACATCACTGTCACAATACAACCTTATCACTGTCACAATACAACCTTATCACTGTCACAATACAACCTTATCTACGGTATAAACATCACTGTCACAATACAACCATATCTATAAACATCACTGTCACAACACAACCATATCTATAAACATCACTGTCACAATACAACCATATCTATAAACATCACTGTCACAACACAACCATATCTATAAACATCAATGTCACAATACAACCATATCTATAAACACCACTGTCACAATACAACCTTATCACTGTCACAATACAACCTTATCACTGTCACAATACAACCATATCTATAAACATCACTGTCACAATACAACCTTATCACTGTCACAATACAACCTTATCACTGTCACAATACAACCTTATCTATAAACATCACTGTCACAATACAACCATATATATAAACATCACTGTCACAATACAACCATATCTAATGTATAAACATCACTGTCACAACACAACCATATCTATAAACATCACTGTCACAATACAACCATATCTATAAACATCACTGTCACAACACAACCATATCTATAAACATCACTGTCACAATACAACCATATCTATAAACACCACTGTCACAATACAACCATATCTATAAACATCACTGTCACAACACAACCATATCTATAAACATCACTGTCACAATACAACCATATCTATAAACACCACTGTCACAATACAACCATATCTATAAACATCACTGTCACAATACAACCATATCTATAAACATCACTGTCACAACACAACCATATCTATAAACATCACTGTCACAATACAACCATATCTATAAACAACACTGTCACAATACAACCATATCTATAAACATCACTGTCACAATACAACCATATCTATAAACATCAATGTCACAACACAACCATATCTATAAACATCAATGTCACAACACAACCATATCTATAAACATCACTGTCACAACACAACCATATCTATAAACATCACTGTCACAATACAACCATATCTATAAACATCACTGTCACAATACAACCATATCTATAAACATCACTGTCACAATACAACCTTATCACTGTCACAATACAACCTTATCACTGTCACAATACAACCTTATCTATAAACATCACTGTCACAATACAACCATATCTATAAACATCACTGTCACAATACAACCATATCTATAAACATCACTGTCACAACACAACCATATCTATAAACATCACTGTCACAATACAACCATATCTATAAACACCACTGTCACAATACAACCTTATCACTGTCACAATACAACCTTATCACTGTCACAATACAACCTTATCTATAAACATCACTGTCACAACACAACCATATCTATAAACATCACTGTCACAATACAACCATATCTATAAACATCACTGTCACAATACAACCATATCTATAAACATCACTGTCACAACACAACCATATCTATAAACACCACTGTCACAATACAACCATATCTATAAACATCACTGTCACAATACAACCATATCTATAAACATCACTGTCACAACACAACCATATCTATAAATATCAATGTCACAACACAACCATATCTATAAACATCACTGTCAAAACACAACCATATCTATAAACATCAATGTCACAACACAACCATATCTATAAACATCACTGTCAAAACACAACCATATCTATAAACATCACTGTCACAATACAACCATATCTATAAACATCACTGTCACAATACAACCATATCTATAAACACCACTGTCACAATACAACCATATCTATAAACATCACTGTCACAATACAACCATATCTATAAACATCACTGTCACAATACAACCATATCTATAAACATCACTGTCACAATACAACCATATCTATAAACATCACTGTCACAATACAACCATATCTATAAACATCACTGTCACAATACAACCATATCTATAAACACCACTGTCACAATACAACCATATCTATAAACATCACTGTCACAATACAACCATATCTATAAACATCACTGTCACAACACAACCATATCTAATGTATAAACATCACTGTCACAATACAACCTTATCACTGTCACAACACAACCATATCTATAAACATCACTGTCACAATACAACCATATCTATAAACATCACTGTCACAATACAACCATATCTATAAACATCACTCTCACAACACAACCATATCTATAAACATCACTGTCACAACACAACCATATCTATAAACATCAATGTCACAACACAACCATATCTATAAACATCACTGTCACAATACAACCATATCTATAAACATCACTGTCACAATACAACCATATCTATAAACACCACTGTCACAATACAACCATATCTATAAACATCACTGTCACAATAAAACCATATCTATAAACATCACTGTCACAATACAACCATATCTATAAACATCACTGTCACAATACAACCTTATCACTGTCACAATACAACCTTATCACTGTCACAATACAACCTTATCTACGGTATAAACATCACTGTCACAATACAACCATATCTATAAACATCACTGTCACAACACAACCATATCTATAAACATCACTGTCACAATACAACCATATCTATAAACATCACTGTCACAACACAACCATATCTATAAACATCACTGTCACAATACAACCATATCTATAAACACCACTGTCACAATACAACCTTATCACTGTCACAATACAACCTTATCACTGTCACAATACAACCATATCTATAAACATCACTGTCACAATACAACCTTATCACTGTCACAATACAACCTTATCACTGTCACAATACAACCTTATCTATAAACATCACTGTCACAATACAACCATATATATAAACATCACTGTCACAATACAACCATATCTAATGTATAAACATCACTGTCACAACACAACCATATCTATAAACATCACTGTCACAATACAACCATATCTATAAACATCACTGTCACAACACAACCATATCTATAAACATCACTGTCACAATACAACCATATCTATAAACACCACTGTCACAATACAACCATATCTATAAACATCACTGTCACAACACAACCATATCTATAAACATCACTGTCACAATACAACCATATCTATAAACACCACTGTCACAATACAACCATATCTATAAACATCACTGTCACAATACAACCATATCTATAAACATCACTGTCACAACACAACCATATCTATAAACATCACTGTCACAATACAACCATATCTATAAACACCACTGTCACAATACAACCATATCTATAAACATCACTGTCACAATACAACCATATCTATAAACATCAATGTCACAACACAACCATATCTATAAACATCAATGTCACAACACAACCATATCTATAAACATCACTGTCACAACACAACCATATCTATAAACATCACTGTCACAATACAACCATATCTATAAACATCACTGTCACAATACAACCATATCTATAAACATCACTGTCACAATACAACCTTATCACTGTCACAATACAACCTTATCACTGTCACAATACAACCTTATCTATAAACATCACTGTCACAATACAACCATATCTATAAACATCACTGTCACAACACAACCATATCTATAAACATCACTGTCACAATACAACCTTATCACTGTCACAATACAACCTTATCACTGTCACAATACAACCTTATCTATAAACATCACTGTCACAATACAACCATATATATAAACATCACTGTCACAATACAACCATATCTAATGTATAAACATCACTGTCACAACACAACCATATCTATAAACATCACTGTCACAATACAACCATATCTATAAACATCACTGTCACAATACAACCATATCTATAAACATCACTGTCACAATACAACCTTATCACTGTCACAATACAACCTTATCACTGCCACAATACAACCTTATCACTGTCACAATACAACCTTATCTATAAACATCACTGTCACAATACAACCATATCTATAAACATCACTGTCACAATACAACCATATCTATAAACATCACTGTCACAATACAACCATATCTATAAACATCACTGTCACAATACAACCATATCTATAAACATCACTGTCACAACACAACCATATCTATAAACATCACTGTCACAATACAACCATATCTATAAACATCACTGTCACAATACAACCATATCTATAAACATCACTGTCACAATACAACCATATCTATAAACATCACTGTCACAATACAACCATATCTATAAACATCACTGTCACAATACAACCATATCTATCAACATCACTGTCACAACACAACCATATCTATAAACATCACTGTCACAATACAACCATATCTATAAACATCACTGTCACAATACAACCATATCTATAAACATCACTGTCACAATACAACCATATCTATAAACATCACTGTCACAATACAACCATATCTATAAACATCACTGTCACAATACAACCATATCTATAAACACCACTGTCACAATACAACCATATCTATAAACATCACTGTCACAATACAACCATATCTATAAACATCACTGTCACAATACAACCATATCTATAAACACCACTGTCACAACACAACCATATCTATAAACATCACTGTCACAATACAACCTTATCACTGTCACAATACAACCTTATCACTGTCACAATACAACCTTATCTATAAACATCACTGTCACAATACAACCATATCTATAAACATCACTGTCACAATACAACCATATATATAAACATCACTGTCACAATACAACCATATCTATAAACATCACTGTCACAATACAACCATATCTATAAACATCACTGTCACAATACAACCATATCTATAAACATCACTGTCACAACACAACCATATCTATAAACATCACTGTCACAATACAACCATATCTATAAACATCACTGTCACAATACAACCATATCTATAAACATCACTGTCACAATACAACCATATCTATAAACATCACTGTCACAATACAACCATATCTATAAACATCACTGTCACAATACAACCATATCTATAAACATCACTGTCACAATACAACCATATCTATAAACATCACTGTCACAATACAACCATATCTATAAACATCACTGTCACAACACAACCATATCTATAAACATCACTGTCACAATACAACCATATCTATAAACATCACTGTCACAATACAACCATATCTATAAACATCACTGTCACAATACAACCATATCTATAAACATCACTGTCACAATACAACCATATCTATAAACATCACTGTCACAATACAACCATATCTATAAACATCACTGTCACAACACAACCATATCTATAAACACCACTGTCACAATACAACCATATCTATAAACATCACTGTCACAATACAACCATATCTATAAACATCACTGTCACAACACAACCATATCTATAAATATCAATGTCACAACACAACCATATCTATAAACATCACTGTCAAAACACAACCATATCTATAAACATCAATGTCACAACACAACCATATCTATAAACATCACTGTCAAAACACAACCATATCTATAAACATCACTGTCACAATACAACCATATCTATAAACATCACTGTCACAATACAACCATATCTATAAACACCACTGTCACAATACAACCATATCTATAAACATCACTGTCACAATACAACCATATCTATAAACATCACTGTCACAATACAACCATATCTATAAACATCACTGTCACAATACAACCATATCTATAAACATCACTGTCACAATACAACCATATCTATAAACATCACTGTCACAATACAACCATATCTATAAACACCACTGTCACAATACAACCATATCTATAAACATCACTGTCACAATACAACCATATCTATAAACATCACTGTCACAACACAACCATATCTAATGTATAAACATCACTGTCACAATACAACCTTATCACTGTCACAACACAACCATATCTATAAACATCACTGTCACAATACAACCATATCTATAAACATCACTGTCACAATACAACCATATCTATAAACATCACTCTCACAACACAACCATATCTATAAACATCACTGTCACAACACAACCATATCTATAAACATCAATGTCACAACACAACCATATCTATAAACATCACTGTCACAATACAACCATATCTATAAACATCACTGTCACAATACAACCATATCTATAAACACCACTGTCACAATACAACCATATCTATAAACATCACTGTCACAATAAAACCATATCTATAAACATCACTGTCACAATACAACCATATCTATAAACATCACTGTCACAATACAACCTTATCACTGTCACAATACAACCTTATCACTGTCACAATACAACCTTATCTACGGTATAAACATCACTGTCACAATACAACCATATCTATAAACATCACTGTCACAACACAACCATATCTATAAACATCACTGTCACAATACAACCATATCTATAAACATCACTGTCACAACACAACCATATCTATAAACATCACTGTCACAATACAACCATATCTATAAACACCACTGTCACAATACAACCTTATCACTGTCACAATACAACCTTATCACTGTCACAATACAACCATATCTATAAACATCACTGTCACAATACAACCTTATCACTGTCACAATACAACCTTATCACTGTCACAATACAACCTTATCTATAAACATCACTGTCACAATACAACCATATATATAAACATCACTGTCACAATACAACCATATCTAATGTATAAACATCACTGTCACAACACAACCATATCTATAAACATCACTGTCACAATACAACCATATCTATAAACATCACTGTCACAACACAACCATATCTATAAACATCACTGTCACAATACAACCATATCTATAAACACCACTGTCACAATACAACCATATCTATAATCATCACTGTCACAACACAACCATATCTATAAACATCACTGTCACAATACAACCATATCTATAAAAACCACTGTCACAATACAACCATATCTATAAACATCACTGTCACAATACAACCATATCTATAAACATCACTGTCACAACACAACCATATCTATAAACATCACTGTCACAATACAACCATATCTATAAACACCACTGTCACAATACAACCATATCTATAAACATCACTGTCACAATACAACCATATCTATAAACATCAATGTCACAACACAACCATATCTATAAACATCAATGTCACAACACAACCATATCTATAAACATCACTGTCACAACACAACCATATCTATAAACATCACTGTCACAATACAACCATATCTATAAACATCACTGTCACAATACAACCATATCTATAAACATCACTGTCACAATACAACCTTATCACTGTCACAATACAACCTTATCACTGTCACAATACAACCTTATCTATAAACATCACTGTCACAATACAACCATATCTATAAACATCACTGTCACAATACAACCATATCTATAAACATCACTGTCACAACACAACCATATCTATAAACATCACTGTCACAACACAACCATATCTATAAACATCACTGTCACAATACAACCATATCTATAAACACCACTGTCACAATACAACCTTATCACTGTCACAATACAACCTTATCACTGTCACAATACAACCTTATCTATAAACATCACTGTCACAATACAACCATATCTATAAACATCACTGTCACAATACAACCATATCTAATGTATAAACATCACTGTCACAACACAACCATATCTACTGTATAAACATCACTGTCACAACACAACCATATCTATAAACATCACTGTCACAATACAACCATATCTATAAACATCACTGTCACAATACAACCATATCTATAAACATCACTGTCACAACACAACCATATCTATAAACATCACTGTCACAATACAACCTTATCACTGTCACAATACAACCATATATATAAACATCACTGTCACAATACAACCATATCTAATGTATAAACATCACTGTCACAACACAACCATATCTATAAACATCACTGTCACAATACAACCATATCTATAAACATCACTGTCACAACACAACCATATCTATAAACATCACTGTCACAATACAACCATATCTATAAACACCACTGTCACAATACAACCATATCTATAAACATCACTGTCACAACACAACCATATCTATAAACATCACTGTCACAATACAACCATATCTATAAACACCACTGTCACAATACAACCATATCTATAAACATCACTGTCACAATACAACCATATCTATAAACATCACTGTCACAACACAACCATATCTATAAACATCACTGTCACAATACAACCATATCTATAAACACCACTGTCACAATACAACCATATCTATAAACATCACTGTCACAATACAACCATATCTATAAACATCAATGTCACAACACAACCATATCTATAAACATCAATGTCACAACACAACCATATCTATAAACATCACTGTCACAACACAACCATATCTATAAACATCACTGTCACAATACAACCATATCTATAAACATCACTGTCACAATACAACCATATCTATAAACATCACTGTCACAATACAACCTTATCACTGTCACAATACAACCTTATCACTGTCACAATACAACCTTATCTATAAACATCACTGTCACAATACAACCATATCTATAAACATCACTGTCACAATACAACCATATCTATAAACATCACTGTCACAACACAACCATATCTATAAACATCACTGTCACAACACAACCATATCTATAAACATCACTGTCACAATACAACCATATCTATAAACACCACTGTCACAATACAACCTTATCACTGTCACAATACAACCTTATCACTGTCACAATACAACCTTATCTATAAACATCACTGTCACAATACAACCATATCTATAAACATCACTGTCACAATACAACCATATCTAATGTATAAACATCACTGTCACAACACAACCATATCTACTGTATAAACATCACTGTCACAACACAACCATATCTATAAACATCACTGTCACAATACAACCATATCTATAAACATCACTGTCACAATACAACCATATCTATAAACATCACTGTCACAACACAACCATATCTATAAACATCACTGTCACAATACAACCTTATCACTGTCACAATACAACCATATATATAAACATCACTGTCACAATACAACCATATCTAATGTATAAACATCACTGTCACAACACAACCATATCTATAAACATCACTGTCACAATACAACCATATCTATAAACATCACTGTCACAACACAACCATATCTATAAACATCACTGTCACAATACAACCATATCTATAAACACCACTGTCACAATACAACCATATCTATAAACATCACTGTCACAACACAACCATATCTATAAACATCACTGTCACAATACAACCATATCTATAAACACCACTGTCACAATACAACCATATCTATAAACATCACTGTCACAATACAACCATATCTATAAACATCACTGTCACAACACAACCATATCTATAAACATCACTGTCACAATACAACCATATCTATAAACACCACTGTCACAATACAACCATATCTATAAACATCACTGTCACAATACAACCATATCTATAAACATCAATGTCACAACACAACCATATCTATAAACATCAATGTCACAACACAACCATATCTATAAACATCACTGTCACAACACAACCATATCTATAAACATCACTGTCACAATACAACCATATCTATAAACATCACTGTCACAATACAACCATATCTATAAACATCACTGTCACAATACAACCTTAT